>NC_058523.1:561365764-561665764 GCF_904849725.1 Hordeum vulgare subsp. vulgare | reverse complement strand
CTACAGATATTCTAGTATGTGTGTCCTGTTTTTGATTGTCTCGTCATGTAGTTTGCATGTATGATGAATCAGAATTTTTATTTGAATGGTTTTGCATATATATATATATATATATATATATATATACACTAGCAAAATGACCCGTGCGTCGTCACGGAAGAAAAAAAACATAATCTCTAATGATGGTGACCACATTACGTTCATATATCATCGCTTGATTTAGAAATTTTATGAACAAATGCAAGAAAATGTTTCTTCATTTAAATTTATTCACAAGTTGAAGCAATTTTTACATTTTCAAAAAATATATATCATGGTTGTCAAAAATCTTGGTAACTCAAATATTTATTCTGAATTTCAAGATTTTTTTTTATAAAACATACAATAATAATCCGATCCATCCAACAGTTAATTCTTCAAAATTTACACAGGTATATTGTCACAAAGACTTAGAAGCATTAATGTTTGACTACATACATTAGATCTTTCGTGAACAATTTTACAAATATGGGAATGATTTTAAAATCGAGAACATTTTTTACAATTTACAAACATTTACTAAAAATCGTGAATATTTTTTATATTTCGAACGGGTTTAAATATTTTCTTTTGAATTGGCCACCAATTCAAGAAAAGACGAACATAATTTTTGATGTTGGAGGATTTTATTTTAAATTCACAAACATTTTTCGAAATGCATGAAGTTTTTCTGAACAAACAAACATTTTTATAAATCAGTAATATATTTATTAAATTCATGGACATTGTTTTGGAATTTGCAAAAAAATATAAAAATCCGGCGCTTTTTTTGAATCCTATTTTAATTGAAAATAAAAATTCGTCAGCATTTTAATCCAAAATCCTATTTTTTAATATGCAAAAGTTTTTGTAATTCTAAATTATTTAAATTATAAATAAACAAAAATGGAACGGAAAATTTTAAATAAAAAAAAGAAACTATCAAAACAGGCATTAGCTATTTTTAAAATTTTAGGACATATTTTGAATTAGAAAGCATTTTCTTAAATGCATTTAATAGTTTTGAATACATGGAATTGTATTTGAGATCATGGACTATTCTTATTGTACAAACATTTTTATAAAATTGCAAACATTTTATTGTATATGCGAGCATTTTTTACAAAACTCCGAGCAGTTTTTGAAGTCACAAACATTTTAATTTTTTAAATATGTAGATTTATATTTTTCAGTTTATTAAAATTTTAAAGATTATTTAAAGTCCTAAATTATTTAAAATAAAAAAATTAAATGGAACTGAAAATAAATAAATAAACGAAACTAAAAGCAGGCGCCTGTGCATGGGCCGGCCCATACGGTGTGCTGGATATTCTTCCAGCGTGCAGAGCCTAATATAGGAGGTTTTTACATGGGCCGGCCCAGTTCAAGATTTTTCGCTTTGTGAAACGTTTTCTATTACTTACTGGTGGCATGGTGGGTAATTTTCAAAACGGACGACCAGAAGCCGAATTTGCTTTATTATTAGTGAGAGATAGAAGCTGATGGCAAAACCTGCTTGATTTGCAATGTTTTCTCTTATCTGAATGTTTTAATTTGAATGTGTGATGTGTAGACATCCCTGATATGAGTTAGCCATGACTCTGAATTATTTATGATTTACACGATGCTGATGCGTGTTTCCTAGCAGTCATTCACTCATTCTTATTCTTATGGGCCTGGCATGCACTGCTGCATCAACATCATTACTGGAGCATCATATTTATGGAATATGCGTCTGTTTTCAGGGGAAAAGAGACTTGCACCATGTTTGTTTGGGATGATGTGATGAGGCAGGCATGCTCACTCCTGGAGGCAAAGTCTGTGCAAATGCAAGCACAAATCACTCACTGCTGTACTGTCTGAGGATTTTGGACCTTGGACCGAGAAGAAAAGAGGAGAGGAGAATTGTGTCTGACGGGTTGCTTAGCCGGAATGTTTTTTTTTTCTTTTCTTGAATGTGTGATTCTTGAAATATGATATGATGATTTGCACGATCGATGCTGATGCTTGTTCTATATATGTTGGTGATTCATTATATATATTGGTGACATGCACTGGTGCATTGCCATGAGCCTCTGTTTTGTTTCAGGGGAAGCAGAGCATTGTTGCATCCACTAATCACTATCTATCTATCTATCTATCTTTCTTTCAGTGGAAGCACTGACCGCTGCACTAAACCAATGTATCCAAACTGATGATTCATTCCTGGAGCTAGCTGCCTATTACATTACAGTACACTTCATGATTGCAACTAGCATAAGTATAAATGAATGACTTTTTATACTTATGCTACAGTAGTTGCAATCATGTAAATACTATCGTTTCAGGGAAAGATGAATTCAATTTTAAACTATATATACCTAGAAACTAGAGTATTATTTTTATTTGAATTAGATAAATATACATACTGTAATGTTTCTTTTCAATGGAGCACAATGTAGTTTCCTCTTGGATGTACAAATTTTACTGGACCCAGAGTAAGGCTGGGTCATCACGAGCAGATACTTTTGATCCCAAAGTCCATAATACTTATAAGGGAAATGTCAGTATCGTAGAATTTGAAATACCAAAAATGGTGTTTTTGATCAGATTCGTGCATTGGCATTCGAGACGAATTTAATACAAAATTTTAATACTTGATCCAAGGGAAGGGAGGGTGTATCTTCTGAAAGGTAGGATTTTTGTGTCATTAATACGTAGTAATTAGATTAGATTAGATTAGATTTTGGCATAAACATAACCTCATATTAGCATCATCATATACTCCTACAAGATTGAATTTCACATTTGGCAGGATTTGGCACGATGATGGGCTGCGCCTGCGCCTGCCGATGCGGATGCGGGTTGCCAGGGCTGCGAGGCCACGTGGTCGATGGCCCGTGTGACGTCTGACATGGTCGGCCGGAGGTTGGGCCTGTCGTGGAGGCAGAGCGAGGCCACGACGGCGAGCTGGTATAGCGCCCGGCGAGGGAACCGGCCGCGCAGCGCCGGGTCGGCCAGCCGTCCGTACATCTTGCGCACGTCGGCGAGGTAGGGCCTGGCCCAGTCCAGGAGGCGCCTCTCGTCGGGGTCGCCGGCGTCGGGGTCGAAGGCCCTGCGGCCGGTGATGAGCTCCAGGAGCACCACGCCGAAGCTGTAGACGTCCGACTTGACGGTGAGCCGGCCGGTGAGCGCGTAGTCGGGCGCGCAGTAGCCGAAGGTGCCCATGACTCGCGTGGACACGTGGGTGTCGTCGCCGGCGGGTCCGATCCTGGCCAGCCCCAGGTCGGAGAGCTTGGGGGTGAAGTCGTCGGCGAGGAGGATGTTGGACGGCTTGAGGTCGCGGTAGATGACCGGCGGCGACACGGCCTCGTGCAGGTAGCGCAGCGCCCTGGAGGCGCCGTGCGCGATCCCGACGCGCGTGTTCCACTCGAGCGGCGGCCGGGGCCGGGACCGGGAGATGAGGTCGCCGTCTCCGGGGGCGGGGGCGGGGAGAGGGAGAGGGAGAGGGAGGAAGAGGTGGTCGTCGAGGCTGCCGCGGGGGAGGAACTCGTAGACGAGGAGACGCTCCTGCGCCTGCGCGCAGTAGCCGACGAGGCCCACCAGGTTGGGGTGCCGCAGCGTCATCAGCATCGCGCACTCCACCACGAACTCGTGGCTCCCCTGCGCGCCGCCGCGGCACAGCTGCTTCACGGCCACCGCCGTCGCCGCGCCGTCCTCCTCGTCGTCGTCTTCCAGGCGGAGGTGGCACCTGTACACCCTGCCGAAGCCGCCCTGTCCGAGCAGGTTGGACGCGGCGAAGCCGTCCGTGGCCGCGGACAGCTGCTCCAGCGTGAACTTGCGCGCGGTACGGCCGGCCACGCTGCCGCTGCCGCTGCCGCTGCCGTCGCCGCGGTGGCGCAGGCTCATGGAGGTCTGCGCGGCGTGGCTGCACGGGCTGCAGGGGCTGGAGGGGGCATCGCCGGCGCAGGGGACGCAGGGGAGGCTCGGTAGGCGGTGGGCGGCCCAGGAGAAGCAGCGCGGCATGGCGGAGGCCGGCGGCGCTCCGCCCGTAGCCGTGCGTCTCCAATGGAGGAGAGGAGAGGAGAGGGGAGGCCGCCTAAAAAACGGGAGGCCGCCGTTATTTGAGCTGGAATCAGCCACGTTTTGATTCTCACTCTCTCGCAACTTTTTATCCTCCACTCTGTTAAATTCACTCAAACTTCAACAAACTCGTTGAAATGTTTCGCATTATGTCAAGATATGTTCGTCTAACTAGCTAGCCGTACCATACCACTCTTGTGCCACATTGAATTTAAGTCCCGTAAATCGTTCGTATCCGTACGGATTGTGAAAACCATTCAACGCTGGTCTTATCGGTCCGCCGCTCGTGTGGACGCGTTTTCTCCTGTAGACAATCGTGAGGGACTTTGTCCCTTTCCGCCCCTTCTCATGCTTGTTTTACATCCCCACCCTTCACCTTCGGTGTTGCTGTTGTACGTCTCCGCCCCCCACAGACGCATTGTCGGACGTCTGCAAGAAGCACCAACACGGACGCTCGCTTCTACGATGATGTTGTTCACGCTGTAGCCGTTTGTATCCAGGTACACTCCGTCTCATGTAGTCGACCTTCATAGCAAACACCACGTTCGATAGGTGTTCGCTCAAATGCCATTATGTTTATTTTGAAACATCATGCCATCTTTTAGAGTACGAAGGATGTCAAGCTACTCAAACATGGAGGACGAGTTGTGCGTTGCGTGGTTGACCGTGTCCGCAAATTTCGTAGGCAGGAGCAGAAGGGAGGCCTTCTGACAGCAAGTGCATGAGTCGTTTCACTGACGAAATCACATTGCGTCTTACGACATGTACATCATTCAAGCACGCAATGTGAGGTCGTTATCGTATTACTCAGTATGCTATTCACACCAGCGTAACCAAGTTTCGTCAGCTAGCGGCAAAGGACGATATCGTAAGCTTTGTTTCTTCTTACTCAACTTGTTGATTGCTTCTTCTATATATTATGCATCCCTCACGTGTGTTATGATGTACCACAGGATAGAGGGACGACTATTTATGTACACATACTGCTGGTTATATGACTTTGCTAGTTATCAATGTGTGTGTTTGAGTTGATATTGGTTATGTGCATCCTACTATGCAGAGGCTGGTGTATGCTGGTTGTGTTATGTATCTTCTTAATGCTTTATTTTACGCAAATAAAATTTACGGTCAAGAAAAGAGAGCCTGGTGGCCATTTTTTAACAATCTTATGAGGCAACGACTCGGCAGGAGTGTGTAATGCAAAGGAAACAACCAAAACATGGTACTGCATTCCTCACAAGTCCATTTGCTGTCACAAAAAAAACGACTTTATGGCCAGGCCATATACTACATTATGATATATATAATCTGTATTTCCAGGACCCAAAGGAAGGCCATAAGCAAAAATAGGACTTTGTGCCAAATCTATACCTAATAATAAAGCGGCTATTGCTTCCGTCGGCAAACCCATCACGGCATTTTAATAAAAAAAAATCTGTAATTTTTGTTATTCAACCGCGCTCCATCATTTATCTGCAACGTAAAAGGAAAAAACGATTCGTTGCAAAACTTATACCCGTACGCATCGCCTTCTCCCGTCGACCCTGGGCCACCCTGGCCTGTGCCCAGGCCGCCGCCACACCACTCTCCGCCGCGGCCGACCTCAACCACCACTGTTGTCGATCTCAACCCGCCCGCCTCCGCGTCGTACCTCTGCCCGCTTGCTGCCCTTGTTTCGGCGCTCGAGCGCATCGCGTCGATCCTGGTCCACCCTGGCCTGTGCCCAGGCCGCCGCCACACCACTCGCCGCCGCGGCCGACCTCAACCACCACTGTTGTCGATCTCAACCCGCCCGCCTCCGCGTCGTACCTCTGCCCGCTTGCTGCCCCTGTTTCGGCGCTCGAGCGCATCGCGTCGATCCTGGTCCACCCTGGCCTGTGCCCAGGCCGCTGCCACACCACTCGCCGCCGCGGCCGACCTCAACCACCACTGCTGTCGATCTCAACCTGCCCGCCTCCGCGTCGTACCTCTGCCCGCTTGCTGTCCCTGTTTCGGCGCTCGAGCACAGCTTCTGGATCAAATCAACGTGACAGCTACAACGACTTGGGATGATGCGTCTGCTCGATGCAGAACGGCGGCGGCGCGCGGATAAGGCGCGGCGGAGCGAAGTACTTGCAGGTGGAGGCGGGCCTCCATGGCTCACACGGGGAACTCCGAGGTTATGGCGCGTCAACGGCGACTCCTTATGGCCAGATAGAGGCGCCTAACCCTTGCTCCCCTCATCGTATCCCCTCCTCCGGCAGGAACTCATCATCTGGTGAGATCCCCTCCCCATGCCTCCAACTGTGTGCCAAACACCGGCAAAAAATTTTGTTTTCTGGGAATTTGTTTGCTGATGAATGAATGTATTGAATGTAAGATTGCATTGTTATAGAGAAAGAGAATGGAACACCACATTTAGTTTGTCATCTCATCCCACATTCTCTACCCCATGAGTGAAATAAGATAACAGTCTCTTGATCAATTCACGTAGCCTCTTTGTTTTGCTTTGCTTGCCCCGCTCAATTTCTCATCATGGTGGAATTAACAATGGACGGGTTGATTTCTCAACAAAATAGGATAGGACTGACTACATTAGTTAGTTAGCTTATTATTTTAATAAATCAAAATGATTATAAAAGATTAAAAGCGTGTGGTATTTTTTTCTCCCGTTGCAACGCACGGGCCCTTTTGCTAGTATACAATAAACTCTACAGTAGCTGCAAATGCAGTACCAGCTTATGGACTGTTTAGCCATTTATATTGTAGTGATTTCCTTTGTGTGTGGCTCATTTAAGGGGAAAAAATGTGATACCTGCCCTTAAAGATCAGTGCACAACATAGCCTGGAGACCAACATTAGAGTTTTGACATGTGGCACCGATCACACGGCTTCAAAACCTTGAAGATAACAGTCGAGGGAACTTTCCACTCGACGTGTCTTTCGATAGCCTTGACACCTTGGAGGGCTTCCATGACAGCTCTCCTATCCATATTTCTACATATGCCTGAATTATCATAGCCATTGGTAGTGTCGAGCACAAGGCATTCTAGTGATGAGCAATTCTCAAGAATTTGACATATTAGCTCAATCAAACTCTTTGAGGAGCTGATTCCAGTGATGGTTGCTTTCTTGAGCTTGTCGTGGCGGAATCCAGGAGCCTTCTTAATATGCGATGAATCCACATCCGGCTTTTGAGAAGTTGACTCCAGCATTGCATAACATTGTTGCCTTACCTGAACAATATCAATATTTAGGGGCTTTACTGATCGAGCACTCAGCAAGTACAATGGGGAATGAAAATGTCTCCCACAATAACTTTTGTGAAGCTTCTATATATAGGCATAGATCTGAGCTAGGAGTTATCATACTTACGGATAAGAAGAAAGTTTCCAGCACAGGACAAGCCTCGAGAAAGGAAATCATATTTAAGAAATCAAAGCTTTCGAATTGGCTGCTGATACAATAAATTTTCAAGTGCCTCGGCTGGAGGTATTTGCAAGGTGACACTGCAGGATTGTTCAAGGCCGCCTGAAGACACAAATGCCAAGGTTGGTTGTGTCTGAAAGTACGTGCGTGTAGCCATGCAATTAGCAATTTTAAGTTTGGAAGAAATGGATCACAGCACAAATTAACCTCTCTAGATGAGCATATGACAAGTGTTTGAAGATTCGAAGCAACGGAATGAAGCTTGGTCAGAGCATGGTGGAACATGCCAGCATAAAATGAACCATCCATAGCCATGATCTTGAGTTGAGACGAGTTTGCGAATGATATTTTAGTCGGGGGACCATGGAACCTAAACGTGGCCACCTTTGGAGCATCAATCTCTATCGCCTGCAGCCTTTGGCTTAGATAAACCCGCAGGATACCAAGCCGCTGCAGATGACAAGGTATCTTCAAGAGATCAGTGATCTCACAGCAGTAGGAAATTTCCAAGCTCTCCAAGGAAATTGCACACGAGAAGAAGCATCCTAGTTCCTCCTCCATAATGAGAACACGTCTCAGGCATAGGCTTTTCAAGTTTCTCAAGCAGCCAACTAGTATCGTCGGACGGAAAGCGCAAGATGAGAGGGCAAGAGACTGAACTGAGCTTGCAACACGATATAAAAGCGGACATGGAAAGTTGTACTTTAATTTGCACGGTGATCTTCAGGAAGCTCCACGACAAGTTGTACGATTCCGGACTTGACAGCAGTTTGAAGCCAAATGTCAACAAGGTTGGGCGTGATGACATGGCTGCATGAGTAAACTTGGAGTTTAAGTGTCTTGACCCCAATGCCAGAGTGGTTTTCAAGGACGTGGCAGATTATGTCTACAATTTTCTTTGCTCTCTCATATGAAGTGCCCTCGTCCATATTCAATCCCAATGTTTCCCAATAGAATGTAAGGTTTGGAAAGCATCTCCAGGAGCGCAAAAAACTATGAGACACACACGCAACACGGGCAGCATCCCGCAGTGGCACAAGGGAATGAATGTGGTGCAAGATATCCTGCAAAAAACATTATTCTTTTCCTTGAGTTGGATTACTATTGAACAATAGAATTATATTAATAATAATGTCCCGTGCTCTAGGAAATGACAAAAAGTGGTGGTACATGCAATTATGTTATTTTTAGAATCAGCGTTCCATTAATTTCATACCTCAGGAAATTTATCGAGTTCAATCACCCGTGTGGTGTTTTCGGAAGCCTCTGAATCATCACCTGCTTCTTGGCAAGGTGTTGTAGCTAATGAAAGCTTCGATCCATGAGAATCTACAACAAGACGATATCAAAGAAGTGAGCATGCAGATACCAAAGATGACCGACTAACTTTGGTCTAATAACTTGAGTTTTATCATGTCCAAGTCAAACACAAGGAGTAATAAAATGAAGATTCTTTGACATGAAATTTATATTTTGAAGGCAACTCTCTTATCTAACTTAAAAGTACAAGGTCCAGCGTCGGATGTATACCAATGTCCATCCGACACTGGAATTGTTGGCCCTTCTCCTAAAGGAGTGGCACTGGAATTGTTGGCCCTTCTCCTAAAGGAGTGGCACTGGAATTGTTGGCCCTTCTTCTAAAGGAGTGACATTGGAATTATTGGGTCTACTTAGTGTTTCAAAAATAGGTGTGTGATCCGACTAGGATAGTAGGGGTAACCGATTAACTGGAAAAACGAACGTGGCGGCAGCCGAGGGGAAGGTAGAAGGTTCACGAAACCCTAATCTAGATGGTTCTCGAAAGTTGTTGTTGTGCCCGAGAGACCCATAGCTTGCTTCATATACTCGGTTGAGCTAGGGTTAATCGCTCGGGACGGACTACTGGTGGGCTCACACCCCTTTGTCAAACCGGACCATGTTGTGGTCGCTTTCTTTCTTGTCATCCAAGTTGGTGAGGTGCCCTGCTGATGCTTGTTTGCAAGTTGTCGACTCGGCACCTTGGTAGACGATGTGGCCCGACCTACGCCTGGCCGACATGCTCGGGTTTCATATCCTCATCAAGTGACGGCCAAAGTCGATGATGCGGTGATGGCCAAAGTTGATGAAGCCAACGGCGTGTCGTGAGTTGAGGTTAAAGCTGGTGGCCGAAGTGGAGGACGGAGGAGTCAATGTTGATGATGGAGAAAAAGATGGCAACACTAGAACTACTCCAACTGAACCAAAAAACATCTGAACAATGGAAGTAACAAGGCCCCGTTTCCAACCGCTTGGTAAGAGCGGTTCGGTATTTCAAAAATAAAATAAAATCAACAAGGCTCCGTTCCAATTCTACAATTCCCAACATCCAAATAGGGTCTAGTCTAGGGTATTTTGGAGGTGACCACACAAGCAGCATATGTAGGAAACATAACTCTCAAGTAGGCATGTATGAATTCTTTCCATAGGCTAGGAAAGCTAAAAGGATCAAAAAACTTATGCTAAACTACTCCCTCCGTTCTACTTACTTATATTAGTTGTCTCTGATATATATATATATATATATATATATATATATATATATATATATATATATATATATATATATATATATATATATATATATATATATATATATATACACAACATGCTTGATGTAAAGTTACATTCTGCATGTGTGGAAAAAATATGGTGCGTCAATATAACACTAAAAGTTTTTTCAGTAATTTCATATTAGAAGTGAGATAATTTTACATCATGCATGCTAAAAAGTTACGTTCTGCATGTAAGAATAAATGTGGCTCGCTGAAATGGCTAGGGTGAGGAATAAGTTATTCTTCACCCTGGGTGTCTAATAGCGTGTGTGTGTGTGTATATATATATATATATACTAGCAAAAGAGCCCGTGCGTTGTAACGGGATAAAAAGAAAACAGTTTCCGACTTAAAAAGAAAAGAAACAAACACAAAAAAGGAAACCCCTCCCTCATGAACCAGCCCAACTGGCCGGCCCACCTAACAAGCCGGCCCATCCGGCGCCACTAACTCCCCCTGGGGGGCACCGACACCCCACCCCGCCCCCACTCGCCCCTGCAGCCCCCTCTCGCTCCCGATCCAGATCTGGATCGGGGCAGAGTGCCCCACGTCGGCGCTCCCCTCCCAGCCAGCGCTTGCCAGCCCCGCTCACCCCACGTCGCCCCGCTCCACTGCCGGCCACCACCTTCCCTCACCACCGCGCCAGCCCTGCGATACCGAGCCCCTGCTCCCTCCAGGCCCTCCCCTCGCCCCGCTCCACTCCCTCCCCGATCCCATTTCTCTTCTCGCCATGGCCGCCGCCGGAGAGCGGCGCCTCCTCGTCGCCCTCCTCCTGCTGGCCCTGATGGTCTCCGCGCACTGCTTGGACGGCGGGGGCCATCACAACCCGCGACTGAAGCGGCAACCAATCCCAGGAAACAGTAAAGCTTCACCGCTGGATCCCCGGACGTCCATGGTGCAGGCACTCCGCCGCTGCAGCCTGCGCCCACCTCCGTCGGGCCCTTCCCCGCTGGATCCTGGCTCCATCGTTCGGCCATGGCGCGGGCACTCGGCGCTGCAGCCGGGCCCTTCCCCAAGCTCCACCATCGCCTGGATCCTGGCTCCATCGGCCAGCCATTGCTTTCGTTCATTGATTTTATCCTCTCATTTTAAACGACGACTGCCCGCCCGCCTTGATTGCTTTCTTTGATCGCCTCATCCTCCTCGTCTCTTTGCTTATTTCTCGGGTCGCTTGTTGAATTATCAATGGATACCTATATGAACTGGTGAGATTGGGCATAAATAAGCGGTGTGGGATTATTTTTAGCATGATGGACTCGGGGCCGAGCGGTGCATCGGGGAGAGCTACCGGCGGGTTGGATCGAAACGTTTTTTTCCAGATTCACTAACACAGGGACTGCGGGTTGAATGCTCGAAAATGGAGGGACTTTTTCGCAAAAAAGCCACGACGGACGACCAGAAACAGTATTCTCTTTATTATTAGGGAGATCGAATCTGATTTGACCGTCAGATTTGTTCATGTAGCAAAAAACATCGATTGAAGCAAAAAATAAATAGCGATGTAGCAAATTTCGGTCACGGATGCAACAAAAATATGGTTGTAGCAAAAAATATCAACGTGGTCGTAGAAAAAAAAAGACACTGATGATGCGTGATAGCAAACACAAATGTGAGTTTTAGAAAAACAATCCGGTGAACTCGGGTTGCAACTCTGACCAATGTGCATGCAACTTTTTTAGTGAAAGGTTGTAGCAAAAAATATTACCGGCTGCAACAAAAATTAACACTGGTTGTACCGAAAAAATTCGACGAACTCAGCTTGCAACCAAACATAGATGCAGCTTTTTTAATGGATAAATTGTAGGAAATGGAAAACGCTTGTAGCAAATTTAAACAACGAAAAATACTGTGTGACTGGGCCAGGCACTCGCACGGGTCGCGAGCGACCGGCCGACCGTTCGGTACTTGATTGGGGCGGATCGTGGGACGGCGATTTGAATCGCGAAGACGTACCACTACATCAACCGCGTTTATTAACGCTTCCCGCTTAGCGATCTATAAGGGTATGTGGATCCGATCTCCCTCTCGTAGATGATTATCACCATGATAGGTCTTCGTTTGCGTAGGAATTTTTTTGTTTCCCATGCAACGTTTCTTAACACCATGATCCACATGCAAAAAGGTACTCTTACTCTCTACATAAGCATAATCTTTCTCATTGGTAATATTGGGAGTAGGACTATCATAAACAACTTGAACACTATAAATTAATTATGTATTGGGGAGATGGTGTTCAGCAAGGGAGTAACCCCCTCCATGATTATGACCAGTTTCATATGGATAATTTCTCCTTATGTCATAGGTATCTTTACAATCACTATAGATAGGAGTTATAACATCATCATGGTAGAGAAGAGCATTATTATTGCTAGCAACTATATTTGTAAACATGTTGACTTTATTCTTACTAGCAAAAGAATTATCAATTATCACATCACTAATGGGTAAAGGACTTGCAATCCTATCATCCCCAAGCTTAGAGCTTTCCATATCATCATTTTCAGAGTTTGTACCAAAAAATTTTCAAGATCATAAGTAGCATTATCATCATCTTCCCAATAACAATAAGTAACATGCATATCATAATCAAAATCATCTTCAATAGTACCTACGGACTTATCATCAAGATAATAATGAATGCAATCAAGCTCACCATCCTCCATAAATTTATGTCCGTTAGGATAAAGGTTGGTGCGAGGAATATGCTCAGGCCAGGTTGATACCCATTCTTCTTCCTTCTTGTTCCTCTTTCTCCTCTTCTTTTTCTTCTTCTTCACCTTAGGAGGGAGTGGTTGGAGAGGAAGCTTCTCCACATATTCTGGTTTATCATTAGAAACAATAGGGGAAACTTGGGAGAAACTCTCCTTTTTATTAGTGGAAACATAAGAGACATTTTTATGCTTTGGTAAAGTTCCCTCCTTTCTAATCTTACTTATGTAATCATTTTCATGTCAACTAAGAACACAATAGAGATGGAATTTTGCAAAGTGTTGTTTATTCCTAAGGCATTATCATCTAGCCAAGAAGTTTTTTCTGATAACTCTTCACACATAAAAAATAACATAAGTTCATCATAAAGATCAGAAGTGATCATGTTATCACACAACTGGTTAACAGTTATGTTTTGAAAGTACATGCATTGAAAATTAAAGTGACCCTCTATACCGCAAAGTTCACAAGTAAAAGGATAAAGGTCACACAGTTCTCTAGCAATTTCATTTAAATCTCTAACCCAAGTGATTGTTCTTTCATGCTTATGTTGCTTACAATACTTATCTTCTTCAACCATAGGCCTTTCACAAGGTCTATCCACTCCACAAAAATTAACATGCTTATATAAAACTTCATTTTCAGGAATTGGATCATGCATGTTGCAATTATCATTAACAATTTCATTTTCTTTGCAAATCTCTTCAAAAGGTTCATGATGGTTGATCCAATTCTCCTTAGGCATATTAAGATGTGAAGCAAAAGATTTGAGGAAATCAACAAGGAGTTGAGAATCAAGCCCAAAGTTAGCACTAAACTTATTAAAACTTGCAGTTTCAACAAAGGCCTTAATGGAATGGCACTAGTAGAAAATGGCCCATTTGTCCCGGTTTCAGAGGCCCATTAGCCCCGGTTCTTGAACCGGGACTAAATGGTCGGGACTAAAGCCCAAAACCTTTAGCCCCGATTCCCTTATGAACCGGGACCGAATGGTCTCCACGTGGCCGCTGCGGGGAGCCCGAGCAGGAGGTTCTTTATTCCCGGTTGGTCACACCAACCGGAACAACATGGCATCCATGCGTCAGCATCTGCCGGAGCTGGGGTTTTGTTTTTTTTATCGCGCGCGGGGGGGGGGGGGGGGGTGTAACGCCCAAGATGCGATCCTATCCTTATTTCGGCGTGAGGGCCTCGACAGGGATAGAAGCGCATCTCGTCGTTTCGCAAGAATGGATATCGTTACAAGTACATGTACTGAAAAGATGAGATATATGGTATTGGCTTACACTCGCCACAAGCTACATCAGAGTCACATCAATACAATACATAAACATCATGAAGAAGAGCAGGGTCCGACTATGGACGAAAACAAACGAGAAAAGAAAACAGCGTCCATCCTTGCTATCCCAGGCTGCTGGCCTGGAACCCATTCTAGATCCATGAAGAAGAAGAAGAAGCAACTTCAAATGAACAATCAACGCGCTCGCGTCAAGTAATATTTACCTGTACCTGCAACTGGTGTTGTAGTAATCTGTGAGCCACAGGGGACTCAACAATCTCATTTCCAAAGGTATCAAGACTAGCAAAGCTTAATGGGTGAGGTTTGGTTAAGTGGTGAGGCTGCAAAAAACGTCTAAGCATTTATTTGGTGGCTAACTTACGAGTACAAGAATAAAGAGGGGGTGATCTACGCATAGCAGACGTGAACTAACGATGATCAAATGAATGATCCTGAACACCTACTTATGTCAGACATAACCACACCGTGTCCTCGATCGGAGTAGGAACTCGCGAAAGAGACAGTCACGGTTACGCACTCGGTTGGCATATTTTAATTAAGTTAACTTCAAGTTGTCTAGAACCAGTGTTAAACAAAGTTTCCACGTTGCCACATAACCACGTGCACGACTTTCCAAAAGATTTAATCCAGCAGGGGTGCTCCAACTAATCCATCACAAATTACCACAAGCCACATAGAAATTCTCGATCACGAAACTCGCGATCTCGTTGGACTCCTTAGTGGAAAACCTCAACTCTGAGATTACCCAAAGCATCACCAGAATCCCGATGCACAAGACATTCGTCAAAGGTAAAACTAATCCAGCAAGGTCGCCCGGCGTGTCGACGATCCCGATAGGAGCCGCGTATCTCGTTCTCAGGACACGACGGATGAGCGATGGTTACCACGCCAGACGCCGAGTTGCCCCGGGTAGCGTTAGTAAGCTGCTCTGTTTTGGACCAGCACCATCAACACTGGCCCTCCCTGTATTATGTAAAATTACTCCTCGGGTTCATGACGCCCTTCCTGGGGAACGTCGCATGGGAAACAAAAATTTCCTACGCGCACGAAGACCTATCATGGTGATGTCCATCTACGAGAGGGGATGAGTGATCTACGTACCCTTGTAGACCGTACAGCAGAAGCGTTGGTGAACGCGGTTGATGTAGTGGAACGTCCTCACGTCCCTCGATCCGCCCCGCGAACAATCCCGCGATCAGTCCCACGATCTAGTACCGAACGGACGGCACCTCCACGTTCAGCACACGTACAGCTCGACAATGATCTCGGCCTTCTTGATCCAGCAAGAGAGACGAAGAGGTAGAAGAGTTCTCCGACAGCGTGACGGCGCTCCGGAGGTTGGTGATGATCTCGTCTCAGCAGGGCTCCGCTCGAGCTCCGCAGAAACGCGATGTAGAGGAAAAACCGTGGAGGTATGTGGTCGGGCTGCCGTGGAAAAGTCGTCTCAAATCAGCCCTAAAACCTCCGTATATATAGGTGGGAGGGAGGGGACCTTGCCTTGGGGCTCAAGGAGCCCCAAGGGGGGTCGGCCGAGCCAAGGGGGGAAGGCTCCCCCCCCCAAACCGATTTGGACTTGGTTTGGTGGGTGGGAGTCCTTCCTTCCCTTCCCACCTCCTTTTTTTCTTTCTCTTTGATTTTTCTTTCTTAGGCGCATAGGGCCCCTTTGGGCTGTCCCACCAGCCCACTAAGGGCTGGTGTGCCACCCTCATGGCCTATGGGCTTCTCCGGGGTGGGTTGCCCCCCCCCCCCCGGTGAACTCCCGGAACCCATTCGTCATTCCCGGTACATTCCCGGTAACTCCGAAAACCTTCCGGTAATCAAATGAGGTCATCCTATATATCAATCTTCGTTTCCGGACCATTCCGGAAACCCTCGTGACGTCCGTGATCTCATCCGGGACTCCGAACAACATTCGGTAACCAACCATATAACTCAAATACGCATAAAACAACGTCGAACCTTAAGTGTGCAGACCCTGCGGGTTCGAGAACTATGTAGACATGACCCGAGAGACTTCTCGGTCAATATCCAATAGCGGGACCTGGATGCCCATATTGGATCCTACATATTCTACGAAGATCTTATCGTTTGAACCTCAGTGCCAAGGATTCATATAATCCCGTATGTCATTCCCTTTGTCCTTCGGTATGTTACTTGCCCGAGATTCGATCGTCAGTATCCGCATACCTATTTCAATCTCGTTTACCGGCAAGTCTCTTTACTCGTTCCGTAATACAAGATCCCGCAACTTACACTAAGTTACATTGCTTGCAAGGCTTGTGTGTGATGTTGTATTACCGAGTGGGCCCCGAGATACCTCTCCGTCACACGGAGTGACAAATCCCAGTCTTGATCCATACTAACTCAACTAACACCTTCGGAGATACCTGTAGAGCATCTTTATAGTCACCCAGTTACGTTGCGATGTTTGATACACACAAAGTATTCCTACGGTGTCAGTGAGTTATATGATCTCATGGTCATAGGAACAAATACTTGACACGCAGAAAACAGTAGCAACAAAATGACACGATCAACATGCTACGTCTATTAGTTTGGGTCTAGTCCATCACGTGATTCTCCTAATGACGTGATCCAGTTATCAAGCAACAACACCTTGTTCATAATCAGAAGACACTGACTATCTTTGATCAACTGGCTAGCCAACTAGAGGCTTGCTAGGGACAGTGTTTTGTCTATGTATCCACACATGTAAATGAGTCTTCATTCAATACAATTATAGCATGGATAATAAACGATTATCTTGATACAGGAATTATAATAATAACTATATTTATTATTGCCTCTAGGGCATAATTCCAACAGTCTCCCACTTGCACTAGAGTCAATATTCTAGCCCTCACATCATCATGCGAATTACATTGTAATAAATCTAACACCCATACAGTTCTGGTGTTGATCATGCTTTGGCCGTGGAAGAGGTTTAGTCAGCGGGTCTGCTACATTCAGATCCGTGTGCACCTTGCATATATTTACGTCCTCCACTTCGACGTAGTCGCGGATGAGGTTGAAGCGTCGTTTGATGTGTCTGGACTTCTTGTGAAACCGTGGTTCCTTTGCTAAGGCAATGGCACCCGTGTTATCACAGAACAAGGTTATTGGATTCAGTGCGCTTGGCACCACTCCAAGATCCGTCATGAATTGCTTCATCCAGACACCCTCCTTAGCTGCCTCCGAGGCAGCCATGTACTCCGTTTCACATGTAGAATCTGCTACGACGCTCTGCTTGGAACTGCACCAGCTTACCGCACCCCCATTAAGAATAAATACGTATCCGGTTTGTGACTTAGAGTCGTCCGGATCTGTGTCAAAGCTTGCATCGACGTAACCTTTTACGGCGAGCTCTTCGTCACCTCCATATACGAGAAACATCTCCTTAGTCCTTTTCAGGTACTTCAGGATATTCTTGACCGCTGTCCAGTGATCCACTCCTGGATTACTTTGGAACCTACCTGCCATACTTATGGCCAGGCTAACATCCGGTCTAGTGCACAACATTGCATACATGATAGAACCTATGGCTGAAGCATAGGGGACGGAGCGCATATGCTCTCTATCTTCAACAGTTGCTGGGCACTGAGTCTTACTCAATCTTGTACCTTGTAAAACTGGCAAGAACCCTTTCTTGGACTGTTCCATTTTGAACCTCTTCAAAACTTTATCAAGGTATGTGCTTTGTGAAAGTCCTATCAGGCGTTTTGATCTATCCCTGTAGATCTTAATGTCTAGAATGTAAGCAGCTTCTCCTAGGTCCTTCATAAAGAAACTTTTATTCAAGTAATCCTTTATGCTCTCCAAAAACTCTACGTTGTTTCCAATCAGCAATATGTCATCCACATATAATATTAGAAACGCTACAGAGCTCCCACTCACTTTCTTGTAAATACAAGATTCTCCAACCACTTGTATAAACCCAAATGCTTTGATCACCTCATCAAAGTGTTTGTTCCAACTCCGAGATGCTTGCACCAGTCCATAAATGGATCGCTGGAGCTTGCACACCTTGTTAGCATTCTTAGGATCGACAAAACCTTCGGGTTGCATCATATACAATTCTTCCTTAAGGAAACCGTTAAGGAACGCCGTTTTGACATCCATCTGCCAGATTTCATAATCGAAAAATGCAGCTATTGCTAACATGATTCTGACGGACTTAAGCATCGCTACGGGTGAGAATGTCTCATCATAGTCAACTCCTTGAACTTGTGAAAAACCCTTTGCCACAAGTCGAGCTTTATAAACGGTCACATTGCCGTCAGCGTCCGTCTTCCTCTTGAAGATCCATTTGTTCTGAATAGCCTTGCGGCCCTCAGGTAGTACCTCCAAAGTCCACACTTTGTTCTCATACATGGATCCTATCTCGGACTTCATGGCTTCTAGCCATTTGTTGGAATCTGGGCCCACCATTGCTTCTTCATAATTTGCAGGTTCATTGTTGTCTAACAACATGATCGATAAGACGGGATTGCCGTACCACTCTGGAGCAGCACGTGGTCTCGTCGACCTGCGTGGTTCGACAGAAACTTGAACCGGAGTTTCATGATCATTATCATTAACTTCCTCCTCAACCGGCGTCGCAACGACAGAGGTTTCCCCTTGCCCTGCGCCACCATCCAGAGGGATGAGAGGTTCGACAACCTCGTCAAGTTCTATCTTCCTCCCACTCAATTCTCTCGAGAGAAACTCCTTCTCGAGAAAAGCTCCGTTTTTAGCAACAAACACTTTGCCCTCGGATTTGAGATAGAAGGTGTACCCAACTGTCTCTTTTGGGTAACCTATGAAGACGCACTTTTCCGCTTTGGGTTCCAGCTTTTCAGGCTGAAGCTTTTTGACATAAGCATCACATCCCCAAACTTTAAGAAACGACAACTTTGGCCTTTTGCCATACCACAGTTCGTATGGTGTCGTCTCAACGGATTTTGATGGTGCCCTATTTAAAGTGAATGCAGCTGTTTCTAATGCATAACCCGAAAATGATAACGACAAATCGGTAAGAGACATCATAGATCGCACCATCTCCAATAAAGTACGATTACGACGTTCGGACACACCATTACGCTGTGGTGTTCCAGGCGGTGTCAACTGTGAAACAATTCCACATTGTCTTAAGTGAGCACCAAACTCGAAACTCAGATATTCACCCCCATGATCAGACCGTAGGAACTTGATCTTCTTGTTACGATGATTTTCCACTTCACTCTGAAATTGCTTGAACTTTTCAAATGTTTCAGACTTGTGCTTCATCAAGTAGACATAACCATATCTACTCAAATCGTCAGTGAAGGTGAGAAAATAACGATATCCGCCGCGTGCCTCTACGCTCATCGGACCACACACATCGGTGTGTATGATTTCCAACAAGTCACTTGCACGCTCCATTGTTCCGGAGAATGGAGTCTTAGTCATCTTGCCCATGAGGCATGGTTCGCACGTGTCAAGTGAATCAAAGTCAAGTGACTCCAAAAGTCCATCAGCATGGAGTTTCTTCATGCGCTTTACACCAATATGACCTAAGCGGCAGTGCCACAAAAATATGGCGCTATCATTGTTAACTCTAACCCTTTTGGTCTCAATGTTATGTATGTGTGTATTGCTATCAAGATTCAATATGAACAATCCTCTCACATTGGGTGCATGACCATAAAAGATGTTACTCATAGAAATAGAACAACCATTATTCTCTGACTTAAAAGAGTAACCGTCTCGCAATAAACAAGATCCAGATATAATGTTCATGCTCAACGCAGGCACTAAATAACAATGTTTTAAGTTCATCACTAATCCTGATGGTAACTGAAGTGACACTGTGCCGACGGCGATTGCATCAACCTTGGAACCATTTCCTACGCGCATCGTCACTTCATCTTTCGACAGCCTTCGTCTATTCCGCAGTTCCTGTTTTGAGTTGCAAATATGAGCAACAGAACCGGTATCGAATACCCAGGCACTACTACGAGAGCCGGTTAAGTACACATCAATAACATGTATATCAAATATACCTGATTTTTCTTTGGCCGCCTTCTTATCTGCCAGATACTTGGGGCAATTGCGCTTCCAATGACGCATACCCTTGCAATAGTAACACTCCGTTTCAGGCTTAGGTCCAGCTTTGGGCTTCTTCGTCGGATTGGCAACAGGCTTGCCGCTCTTCTTTGAATTACCCTTCTTGCCTTTGCCGTTTCTCTTGAAACTAGTGGTCTTATTCACCATCAACACTTGATGCTCTTTACGGAGTTCTGACTCTGCGACTTTCAGCATCACAAACAACTCGCCGGGTGACTTGTTCATCCCTTGCATGTTGTAGTTAAACACAAAGCCTTTATAGCTTGGCGGAAGTGATTGAAGGATTCTATCAGTGATAGCTTCTTGCGGGAGTTCAATCCCCAGCTCAGCTAGACGGTTTGAGTACCCAGACATTTTGAGCACATGTTCACTGACAGACGAGTTCTCCTCCATCTTGCAAGCATAGAATTTATCGGAGGTCTCATACCTCTCGATCCGGGCGTTCTTTTGAAAGATAAAATTCAACTCCTGGAACATCTAAAATGCTCCATGACGTTCAAAGCGACGTTGAAGTCCCGGTTCTAAGCCATACAAGACTGCACATTGAACTACTGAGTAGTCCTCCTTACGTGCTAACCAAGTGTTCTTAACATCCTGATCAGCCGTAGCGGGTGGTTCATCTCCTAGCGCAGCATTAAGGACATAATCCTTCTTCCCAGCTTGTAAGATTAGCTTAAGATTACGAGCCCAGTCTACAAAGTTGCTTCCATCATCTTTCAACTTAGCTTTCTCTAGGAACGTATTAAAATTTAGGGTGACTGTCGCGTGAGCCATGATCTACAACACAAATATATTCAAAGTGGACTTAGACTATGTTCAAGATAATTAGAGTTTAACTTAATCAAATTATTTGCTAAACTCCCACTCAAAAAGTACATCTCTCTTAGTCATTTGAGTGGTTCATGATCCACTTACACTAGCTCAAGTCCGATCATCACGTGAGTTGAGTATAGTTTCAGTGGTAAGCATCCCTATGCTAATCATATCATCTATATGATTCATGATCGACCTTTTGGTCTCATGTGTTCCGAGGCCATATCTGCACATGCTAGGCTCGTCAAGCTTAACCCGAGTGTTCCGCGTGCGCAACTGTTTTGCACCCGTTGTATGTGAACGTTGAGTCTATCACACCCGATCATCACGTGGTGTCTCGAAACGACGAACTGTAGCAACGGTGCACAGTCGGGGAGAACACAATTTTGTCTTGAAATTTTAGTGAGAGATCACCTCATAATGCTACCGTCGTTCTAAGCAAAATAAGGTGCATAAAAGGATTAACATCACATGCAATTCATAAGTGACATGATATGGCCATCATCACGTGCTTCTTGATGTCCATCACAAAAGCACTGGCACGATCTTCTTGTCACCGGCGCCACACCATGATCTCCGTCAACGTGTTGCCATCGGGGTTGTCGTGCTACTCATGCTATTACTACTAAAGCTACATCCTAGCAAAATAGTAAACGCATCTGCAAGCACAAACGTTAGTATAAAGACAACCCTATGGCTCCTGCCGGTTGCCGTACCATCGACGTGCAAGTCGATATTATCTATTACAACATGATCATCTCATACATCCAATATATCACATCACATCGTTGGCCATATCATATCACAAGCATACCCTGCAAAAACAAGTTAGACGTCCTCTAATTTTGTTGTTGCATGTTTTACGTGGTGACCACGGGTATCTAGTAGGATCGCATCTTACTTACGCAAACACCACAACGGAGATATATGAGTTGCTATTTAACCTCATCCAAGGACCTCCTCGGTCAAATCCGATTCAACTAAAGTTGGAGAAACCGACACTTGCCAGTCATCTTTGAGCAACGGGGTTACTCGTAGCGATGAAACCAGTCTCTCGTAAGCCTACGAGTAATGTCGGTCCAAGCCGCTTCAATCCAACAATACCACGGAATCAAGAAAAGACTAAGGAGGGCAGCAAAACGCACATCACCGCCCACAAAAACTTTTGTGTTCTACTCGAGAAGACATCTACGCATGAACCTAGCTCATGATGCCACTTCTGGGGAACGTCGCATGGGAAACAAAAATTTTCCTACGGGCACGAAGACCTATCATGGTGATGTCCATCTACAAGAGGGGATGCGTGATCTACGTACCCTTGTAGACCGTACAGCAGAAGCGTTGGTGAATGCGGTTGATGTAGTGGAACGTCCTCACGTCCCTCGATCCGCTCCGCGAACAATCCCGCGATCAGTCCCACGATCTAGTACCGAACGGACGGCACCTCCGCGTTCAGCACACGTACAGCTCGATGATGATCTCGGCCTTCTTGATCCAGCAAGAGAGACGGAGAGGTAGAAGAGTTCTCCGGCAGCGTGACGGTGCTCCAGAGGTTGGTGATGATCTCGTCTCAGCAGGGCTCCGCCCGAGCTCCGCAGAAACGCGATCTAGAGGAAAAACAATGGAGGTATGTGGTCGGGCTGCCGTGGAAAAGTCGTCTCAAATCAGCCCTAAAACCTCTGTATATATAGGTGGGAAGGAGGGGACCTTGCCTTGGGGCTCAAGGAGCCCCAAGGGGGTCGGCCGAGCCAAGGGGGGAAGGCTCCCCCCCCAAACCGAGTTGGACTTGGTTTGGTGGGTGGGAGTCCTTCCTTCCCTTCCCACCTCCTTTTTTTTTCTTTCTCTTTGATTTTTCTTTCTTAGGCGCATAGGGCCCCTTTGGGCTGTCCCACCAGCCCACTAAGGGCTGGTGTGCCACCCTTATGGCCTATGGGCTTCTCCGGGGTGGGTTGCCCCCCCGGTGAACTCCCAAAACCCATTCGTCATTCCCGGTACATTCCCGGTAACTCCGAAAACCTTCCGGTAATCAAATGAGGTCATCCTATATATCAATCTTCATTTCCGGACCATTCCGTAAACCCTCGTGACGTCCTTGATCTCATCCGGGACTCCGAACAACATTCGGTAACCAACCATATAACTCAAATACGCATAAAACAACGCCGAACCTTAAGTGTGCAGACCCTGCGGGTTCGAGAACTATGTAGACATGACCCGAGAGACTTCTCGGTCAATATCCAATAGCGGGACCTGGATGCCCATATTGGATCCTACATATTCTATGAAGATCTTATCGTTTGAACCTCAGTGCCAAGGATTCATATAATCCCGTATGTCATTCCCTTTGTCCTTCGGTATGTTACTTGCCCGAGATTCGATCGTCAGTATCCGCATACCTATTTCAATCTCGTTTACCGGCACGTCTCTTTACTCGTTCCGTAATACAAGATCCCGCAACTTACACTAAGTTACATTGCTTGCAAGGCTTGTGTGTGATGTTGTATTACCGAGTGGGCCCCGAGATACCTCTCCGTCACACGGAGTGACAAATCCCAGTCTTGATCCATACTAACTCAACTAACACCTTCGGAGATACCTGTAGAGCATCTTTATAGTCACCCAGTTACGTTGCGACCTTTGATACACACAAAGTATTCCTCTGGTGTCAGTGAGTTATATGAGCTCATGGTCATAGGAACAAATACTTGACACGCAGAAAACAGTAGCAACAAAATGACACGATCAACATGCTACGTCTATTAGTTTGGGTCTAGTCCATCATGTGATTCTCCTAATGACGTGATCCAGTTATCAAGCAACAACACCTTGTTCATAATCAGAAGACACTGACTATCTTTGATCAACTGGCTAGCCAACTAGAGGCTTGCTAGGGACAGTGTTTTGTCTATGTATCCACACATGTAAATGAGTCTTCATTCAATACAATTATAGCATGGATAATAAACGATTATCTTGATACAGGAATTATAATAATAACTATATTTATTATTGCCTCTAGGGCATAATTCCAACAGCCCTATGCATTTCAGTATTAACAATTTTTTTTATGTTGAGCAAAATATAGTACCAATGTTGGGGCTTGCCAGACCAGCTTTAATCTAAAACGAATTATCAAGGTGGTCCCCATAACAACCCCGATCGTGTTAGGAGCGCTCAATTATGAAACATAACACCAGTAACCAAAACTAAGGCGGCAAAGGTGGAACAAAACACCAGGCTAGAAAGGCCAAGCCTTCCACCTTTTACCAGGTATATAGGTGCATTAAATTAAATAACATTTAATAGGGTGATATGACAATGAACCCATGTTAACACATGGAAGCAACTGCACCTGCAACTAGCAACGCTAACACAAGGTTAAGCAAGCGGTAACATAGCTAATCAGTGGTTTGCTAGGTTGTGAACATGTTGAAGGTTTTCATGGCAATGTTGAGAGGCTGATATTTAACATGTGATAGGCAGCAAGACATAACGATAGAAACGGTAAAACTAGCATGGCAATGATAGTAATGTTATCTGGGGAAATGGTCATCTTGCCTGAGATCCCGCTTGGAAGAAGAACGACTCCGTGAGGCAGACGAGCCGATGTAGTCGAACGGATCCTCACATTCCGACACGCTTGCGGAACTCTATCGAGACGAAGCACAACGGAAACAAGAATCAACACATGATATACAACACATTTGATGTATGAACGAAAGAATATATGCAAGACATGGCATGTCAATTCACAACAATCAAACACTACACATTAAGTGAAGTTCAATATGCAACGAGTTGCATATTGACGAAACTCCACATACGAATTATTTAGTTCTATTCTGATTAGGTACATGGCAATATTAAATATGGTTAAACATGGCAAGAGGTGAAGCGTAATTAAACTACATATCTAGACATTTTAAATAAGGTCGGAAATGACATATAACATCTCCGAAATGACCTCATGCAATAATTTATAATTCTGTCAACATCTAAACTAACATGTTTAAATGTTTGTTAAACAGTAAAAAAAATAGGTTCACGTGATTCTACGCGTCATTTCAATCAATTTACACATAGAGAACATCTTCAACGGAGCTACGGTTCAAAAGATACGAACACCGCAAGATATGATGGCATGAATGCAATATGTGTGCAAATGGCACCCACAACATTTCAAAATACATAACCAACAAGATAATATGAAACTACATGAGATTCTAAGCAAGTTTCATATAGGACACGATCAAAACAGAGCAACGGTTCAACAACTACGAGCTAAACAAGAAATCACTTCAATCTGCCAAAATCAGCCACATAGCATTTTCTACACCCTCGAACAAGTAGCTACACAAATCCAAAGGGCTCAAACAAGGCATGAGGAAATAGAGGTCAAGATTCACTACCATATACAACTAATAACATCTAGCATGGAGGCATGGATCACTAGGAAAATAACTCACAAAAGGGCATCTCACACACAGTTTCAGACTTAGTGAAAATACCAGTTTATGATAGTGCAGTTTTCGATCCGAAGGCATATTGACAGCAGCAAAACCATAAGTGTGACAGCCCGATGCCGACGTTCCAGAAGATTCCCTTTCCTTTCCGTTTTCGTCGTGTGTCTATTTTATTCTGTCGCATCATCATCGCATCATGCGCATCATCAGCATTGCATCGGCATCTCCGTCGCCGCCAGTTTTCAAAACTTGCATCCGTTATTAGTTGCCACTTCTCTTCGCGTTCGTCGTTGTTTGTTTCGAGTCTGACCGCACACGCACGCGCCCGCGGCACCGTCGTAACCCTGTTTTTAAAGTGTGCGTAAAACTTTCTCTGATTGAGTCGAAGCTTGACATGCGGTCTTAATTAGTTATTGCTAGACCGCATGTCGAATTTCGTCGCGATCGGAGACCGTCTGGTACCCGAACGGTCGACCGTAGCGGCACCGTATTCGGTCTACCGTCGGACGTCTGTCGGTGTTTTAAAATTCGTGCCGCGCCGCCCGTTTTCCCTCTCGTCTCCGGGTGCCCCCTCTACACGGTCGCGTACCCATTCCCGCGTTCGGAATCGTCCGAATCCGACCCCGCGGTTGGATCCAGAACGAAATTCCGGCTAACCTAGCCCCCCGTTTGTCTATATAAAGACGCCCAAGCATTTATTTCAGCCCCCCTCTCTCTCGGCCTCGAAAACCGTGCATACCCTAACCCTATCCACTCTCTCTCTCCTCCCTCCCTCCTTTGCGCAGCCGCCGGGCCCGCCGAGCCCAGATCGGGCCCGGGCAAGCCCATCTGCCACCGCCGGCGCCCCGCGTCTGGCCAAGGAGCCCTCTGACCCGAGCCCCTCATCTCCCTGCCTCAAGTGCCCCTCGCCGGAGGTCGCTGCTGCCTCTCGCCGGAGATCGCCGTGCCCAGCTGCCGGTGCTCGCTGCCCCGACCTGCAGCGTCGTTCCTCCCGGCTGGAGCCCCAACCGTGCTGCATTCATCAACCCCGACATGCTGCTGCTCCCGAGACCACCGTCGCCCCTCGGCCTCCTGCAACCGCCGGCCGCCGCCCTTGCCCAGATCTGGTGGCGGAGGACCGGATCCGGCCATCCCTCGCGTCGGCAGCCACCGGGGCCCGACGAAGCCGTCGCCACCATTCCCGCGGCCTCCCTGTTGAGCTCCCGTCGGGAGGAGGACGACGGACTAGGTCGGGGGGAGCATTCCCCCGCCTGGGCCTCCTCTACCCCGACCGGCCCAGCTCGCCCCTCCGCGTCTCGGCCCAGGCCAGAGCGCCCAGCTCCCCAGGCCGGCCCAATCCCCCAGCTCGGCCTCCCCGCAGCCGGCCCGCACCAGCGTCCCTCCGCCTCGCCTCTCCTCGGCCCATGCTGCAAGGCCCAACTCCCGCCAGCAAGGTGAGCCCCGCAAGCCCTATCCCTCGCCCCAGGCGTGTAATGCTATGATGCGCCCACCAGATTTGGCCCGTTAGAGTTTAATAGCTTTCCTTTTCGATTAGTGGCATTTCAGGAAAAAACGTATATTGTTTCACCCATAACTTTTAATCCATAAGTCGGATCGCGATGATTTTTATATGCTTTTCGTGTAGATTTGCGCGTAGAACCCGTTTATAGAACTTGCACATTTATTTGACGTAGTTTAACGTGCCAAATGCACTGTTTACCGTGCTGTTTCAATAGGAAGTGCCCACATTTATTTTCCGCGCGTGTTTGAATTGCTCGAATGCCATGATAGAAATGCCTATGTTTTAGGGGCTATTTTTCCATGTATTTTAGAGCGGTCACTCGTATTTTTGTGTGTAGGATTTGCCTCTAGTTTATTTTCCCGTATATAGGTTATTCTCCCACATTATTGTGTGTCATTATTTTGTGTTGCAAACCCCACATATTTTATATGTTTCCGGGGTAGAAAAATCCCATGGATTTTTATGTGCAATTAGTTTTAGCTTTTGAGGAAGTTAGTTCGCGAGTATTTTGCTTTGTTGCCCTTTTGATTAATTCGTAGGATTTATTCCGAGCCCCGTTCGAATTAGTTGTCAACTAGAGAGTTGATCTTGGATGTTTTGTTTAGTCCCTGATATTTTTAGTTGCAGTAGAAATGCATGTTTAGGTGTTGTTTGCTTGCTCTCAAGTTGCTAGAAATAGTGCTGTTTTAGAGGAGCTGAAATATTTCCAAGTCTGGAATCTGTTATTATTTTGTTGCTGTCTTGTCTTGCTTGCATCTTGTGATCTGTAGCTCTTTTGAGGTTGGTCCAATGGAGTTAGTTTTACCCCTTATGTTTCTCTGGCATGCTGTAAATTTTCATGCCATTTGAAGTCCTGTAGCTATGGATTTTGCTGCTGTCAATATGCCTTCAGGCTGAAAACTGCACTTTCATGAGGTGTAATTTTCACTAAGTCTGAAATAGTGTGTGAGATGTCATTTTGTGTCTTCTTTTCCTAGTGCTCCTTGCTGCCATGCTAGTTGTTGTTAGATGTTTGTAGTAGTGCTTCTTGCACTCTTCCATGCCATGCCTTGCTTGAGCTTATCGGAGTTGTGTATCCGAAGTTGTGAGGCGTAAAAAATGCTATGTGGCTGATTTTGGCAGATCGTAGTGAGTTCTTGTTATGCTCGTAGTTTTCGAACCGTAGCTCCGATTTGATCGCGTCCTACATGAAACTTGCTTAGGATCTCGTGTAGTTTTATTTTCTCTTGCTGGTTGTTTGTTTTGAAGTGCTCGTAGCCGTCGTTGCACACATATTGCATTCATGCCATCATATCTTGCGGTGCTTGTATCTTTTGAACCGTAGCTCTGTTGGAGATGTTCTTTACGTGTAGATTGCTTGCCTTGACGCGTAGAATCACGTGAACCTATTTGTTTTGCTGTTTAACAACTAATTAAAGGTGTTAATTAAGATCTGGACAGAATTGTAAATTAACATGTGAGGTCGTCTCGGAGATGCTATATGTCGTTTCCGACCTCATTTAAAATGCCTAGATAGGTAGTTTATTTACGCTTCACCTCTTTCCATGTTTAACCACATTTAATATTGCCGTGTATTTAATCGGGATAGAACTAAATAATTAAACGTGGAGTTTCGTCAATATGCAACCCCTTGCATATTGAGCTTCACTTAATGTGTAGTGTTTGATTGTTGTGATTGTCATGCCTTGCATTAGACCGTTCATGCATCATGTGTGTCTTGCATCGTGTGGTGTATATCGTGTGTTGATGCTTGTTTCCGTTTCCCTCCGTCTCGATAGAGTTCCGCAAGCGTGTCGGATGTGAGGACCCGTTCGACTACGTCGGTTCGTCTGCTTCACGGAGGCATTCTTCTTCCAAGCGAGATCTCAGGCAAGATGATCATTTCCCCAGATACCATTACTATCATTGCCATGCTAGTTTTACCGTCTCTATCGTTATGTCTCGTTGCCTACCACATGTTAAATATTAGCCTCTCAACAATGCCATGAAACCTTCAACCTGTTCAACCTAGCAAACCACTGATTGGCTATGTTACTGCTTGCTTAACCCTTTTGATAGCGTTGCTAGTTGCAGGTGCAGTTGCTTCCATGTGATTACATGGGTTCCTTGTCATATCACTATATTAATGCTATTTAATTTAATGCACCTATATACTCGGTAAAAGGTGGAAGGCTCGGCCTTTTTAGCCTGGTGTTTTGTTCCACCTTTGCCCCCTTAGTTACCGGCTACCGGTGTTATGTTCCATAAATGAGCGCTCCTAACACGATCGGGGTTGTTATGGGGACCCCCTTGATAATTCGTTTTAGATTAAAGCTGGTCTCGCAAGGCCCAACTTTGGTACTACATTTGCCTAATCACTAATGAACTGCATAGGGAGTAATTAACCCGAGGATATTTAATCAACCCCCGGGCCAGTGCTCCTCATGAGTGTTGGTCCACCCACCTAGCAGTCGGCGGTGCCACCACAGGGCAACTCGAGGTTTGGTTCCCGTCCATTTTGCATAGACGGTGTGTTCTGAGAACGAGATACGCGGCTCCTATCGGGTTCGTCGACACACCGGGTGGCCTTGCTGGATTAGTTTTACCTTTGACGAGATATCTTGTGCATCGGGATTCCGGTGATGCTTTGGGTAATCTCAGAGTTGAGGTTTTCCACTAGGGAATCCGACGAGATCGCGAGCTTCGTGATTGAGGGTTTCTATGCGGCTTGTGGTAATTTGTGATGGACTAGTTGGAGCACCCCTGCAGGGTTAAATCTTTCGGAAAGGTGGCAACGTGGATACTTTGTTTAACACTGGTTCTAGATAACTTGAAGTTAACTTAATTAAAATATGCCAACTGTGTGCGTAACCGTGACTGTCTCTTTCGTGAGTTCTTTCTCCGATCGAGGACACGGTGGGATTATGTCTGACGTAGGTAGGTGTCAGGATCATTCATTTGATCATCAGTAGTTCACGTCCGTAATGCGTAGATCTTCCCCCTCTTATTTCTGGTACTCGTAAGTTTAGCCACCAAATATATGCTTAGCCGCTGCTGCAACCTCACCACTTAACCATGTCTCGCCCATTAAGCTTTGCTAGTCTTGATACCTTTGGAAATGAGATTGCTGAGTCCCCCGTGGCTCACAGATTACTACAACACCAGTTGCAGGTACAGGTAAAGGTTACTTGACGCGAGCGCGTTGATTGTTCATTTGGAGTTGCTTCTTCTTCTTCTTCTTCTTCTTCGATCTAGGATGGGTTCCAGGCCGGCAGCCTGGGATAGCAAGGATGGACGTCGTTCTTCTTTTGTCGTTTGTTTTCGTCCGTAGTCGGACCCTGCTCTTACTCTTGATGATTATGTAATGTACTTATGTGACTCTGATGTAGCTTGTGGCGAGTGTAAGCCAACTCTTTATATATATCTCATCTTTTCAGTACATGTACTTGTAACGATATCCATTCTTGCGACACGACGAGATGCGCTTCTATCCCTGACGAGGCCCTCGTGCCAAATTGAGGATAGGGTCGCATCTTGGGCGTGACAATAAGCTACAGGACTCCAAATGGCATGAAAATTGACAGCATGCTAGAGAATCTTAAGGTCTACAACTAACTCCATTGCACCAACCTCAAAAGAGCTACAGATCACCAGATAAACTCATGACAAGACAACAACAAAACATAACAAATTTCAGACTTAGAAATATTTCAGCACCTCCAAATCAGCACTATTTTCTAGGAAGTTGGGAGCAAGCAAACGACACCTAAACATGGATTTCTATTGCAACCAAAATTACCAAGGGCTAGTCTACAGCTCCAAGGGAAAAATCTCTAGTTGACAACTTATTCATATCATGCACGGATTAAATCTCACAAAATAAACAAAAGGACAACATGGCAAAATATCACGCACACTAACTTGCTCAAAAGCTAAAACTAAATGCACGGTTAAATTCTATGGATTTTTCTACCCCGAAAACATATCTAACATGTGGCGTTGCAAAACAAAAATATCGCCACACGTATATGCGAGATTATGTCCTAAACACGGTATAATAAACTGGTGACGGAATCCTACATGCAAAAATACAAACAACCACTCTAAAATACATGGAAAAAGGTCCCTAAAAACATGAGCATTTCTACTACGGGGTTTGAGCAATCCGGAAACGCACGAAAAATACATACGGGATAATCCCCTATTAGGACAGCACGCGTTTCTAGGCATTCGGCGGGTCAAATCACTTCAAACATGCATGCAAGTTGCAAATTATGAATCTACGTGAAAATCTACACAAGATACATATATAGATCATCTCGATCCGACGCTCGGTTAATAAACTACGGGCGTTTTAATATTTAATATAATTCCTGAAATATAATTCGCAAAACCTAAAATCTAAACGAGCCGAATTAAGAGGTGCATCATAGCTATTATACGCCTGGGCGAGGAATAGTGGGCTTGGGGGGGAAGGCTCACCTTGGGCTTTCGGGCCGGCTGGAGGAGAGGAGTTGGGCCGGCGTGGCTCGCTTGGAGGAGGCCTGGAGGCGGCTCGGGGTGCTGGGCCAGGGAGCGCGAGGCAACTGGGCTAGTGGGAGGAGGCGGCCTGGCGCTCGCTGCTGAGCTGCTGCAGCTGACGAGCGCTGCCGAGCGGGAGGCTCGGTCAACGCGGCGGCAAGATCGGGATCCTCCCGATCCAGGACGGCGGCGGGGCACGGGAATGATGGGGACCGGCGGTAGGAGACGGGATCCGCCCGGGATGGCCGGATCCGTCCGCGAGGGGACCGGATTTGGAGGGGGGGAGGTCCGACCGGTGCTTATGTCAAAAAGCTTCAGCCTGAAAAGCTGGAACCCAAAGCGGAAAAGTACGTCTTCATAGGTTACCCAAAAGAGACAGTTGGGTACTCCTTCTATCTCAGATCTGAGGGAAAAGTGTTTGTTGCTAAGAACAGAGCTTTTCTTGAGAAAGAGTTTCTCTCGAAAGAATTGAGTGGGAGGAAGATAGAAATTGATGAGGTTGTGGAACCTCTGCTCCAACAGGTTGGTGGCGCAGGGCAGGGGGAAATCTCTGTCGAGGCAACACCAGTTGAGGAGGAAGCTAATGATGATGATCATGAAGCTTCGGATCAAGTTACTGTTAGACCTCGCAGGTCGACAAGATCACGTACTGCTCCTGAGTGGTACGGGAATCCTGTCTTATCTATCATGTATGAAATGTTGTGCACAAGACCGGACGTCAGCCTGGCCATAAGTATGGCATGTAGGTTTCAAAGTGATCCAGGAGTGGAACATTGGGTGGCGGTCAAGAATATTCTGAAGTACCTGAAAAGGACTAGGGAAATGTTTCTCGTTTATGGAGGTGACGAAGAGCTCGTCGTAAAGGGTTACGTCGATGCAAGCTTTGGCACTGATCCGGATGACTCTAAGTCTCAAACTGGATACATATTTATTCTCAATGAGGGTGCGGTAAGCTGGTGCAGTTCCAAGCAAAGCGTCGTAGCATATTCTACATGTGAAGTAGAGTACATGGCTGCCTCAGAGGCGGCTAAGGAGGGTGTCTGGATGAAGCAGTTCATGACGGGTCTTGGACTTGTGCCGGGCGCACTAAATCCAATATCTCTGTTCTGTGACAACACTGGTGCCATTGCTCTAGCCAAGGAACCAAGGTTTCACAATAAGACCAGATACATCAAACGACGCTTCAACCTCATCCGTGACTATGTCGAAGGAGAGGACATAAATATTTGCAAAGTGCACATGGATCAGAATGGAAACATCATGCTAGCTATCTTACGATCATGCAATGGCAATGTAGACGTGGTGGAACATATCATGGTGGTAGTTGCATGGCAATATATCTTGGAATGACCTTGAAAAAGCCATAGTAGGTAGGTATGGTGGCTGTTTTGAGGGAGGCTAATGGTGGGTTTTGTGCACCGGCGAAAGTTGCACGACACAAAGAAGATAGTGATGGCGGAAGGTGAAAGTGCATCTAAACCATGGACTCAACATTAGTCATGAAGAACTCATATACTTGTTGCAAAAGTTTTATTAGTAATCGAAACAAAGCATTCAACGCATACTCCTAGGAGAAGGGTTGGTAGGAATAAACCATCGCGCGATCCCGACCGCCACGCAAAGGATGACAATCAATATACTAATCATGCTCAGATTTCATCACATAGCGGTTGACCATACGTGCATGCTACGGGAATCACTAACTTCAACACAAGTATTTCTAGATCCACAACACCTTACTAGCATGACTTTAATATTACCATAACCACAACTCAAAACTAATTGAGATGAATCAAACTTCTCTAACTGTTCAATGCACATGAAGGAGGAAGTTTTCGTATCCCTTTGGATAACTACCCCTTTTGAGACTACTTTTAAAGCATAGATCAACTACCAAGACACGCACAGCTGCGCTCTAAAAGATATAAGTGAAGCACATAGAGCAAAAGTATCTAGCTCAAAAGATATAAGTGAAGCACATGTGAGCTGAATTGTCTACCAAAAGATATAAGTGAAGCTCGACAAAATCACAGTGTGTGCATGTCTCTCTCTCTAGGTGTGCAGCAAGGATGATTGTGACACAACAAAATAAAATACTCCTACGATACAAGACGCTCCAAGCAAAAACACATAACATGTGGTGAATAAAAATATAGCCCCAAGTAACGTTACCGATGGATTGAAGACGAGAGAGGGGATGCCTTCCCGGGGCATCCCCAAGCTTAGGCTTTTACGGCATCCTTGAATCTCTTGGGGTGCCTTGGGCATCCCCAAGCTTGAGCTCTTGCCACTCTTTATCTTTTTGTCCATAAGAACTTCACCCAAAACTTAAAAACTTCACAACACGAAACTTAAACAGAAACTCGTGATAACATTAGTACAAGAAAGCAAACCACCACTTCCTTAGGTACTTTAGCAAACTTAAATTCTACTTGTGCTGATGTTGGGTTACTATACTTTCAATCTTCCATGGCTAATACCCCCCGATAAGATCAATAGTTTCATCAAAATAAGCAACCAACACAACAAAAACAGAATCTGTTAACAGCATACCAGTCTGTAGCAATCTGTATGTTTCGTATACCTTTGGTACTTCAAAAATTCTGCAAAATTACGGCAGTCTGAAGAATTTGCGTAGCAATCAGCAGCAGAAAGAATCAACTCAAAAGCTCTTACAGAAAAAAATGAAAATTCTTTTCGTGAGCAGAAAGTTTCTGTCTTTCCCAGCATGACCAAACGATCATCCTCAAGACTAATCATAACGGTTTTGCTTGGCACAAACGCAAAAAGAAACACAAAAAACACAATCATAACAGAATTATGAAAGTGTGGAAAAACACAAAACAGAAAGAAAAAGGATAGATTCGTTGGGTTGCCTCCCAACAAGCGCTTTTGTTTAACGCCCTCAGCTAGGCAAAAGTGATGGAATCACGTATAGTCATCTTTGGTGCTCAAACCATAAGTAGCGTGATCATTTATCATCTTAAGATTTTCATCTTTATTAGATGGCTCACCACTAGCTTTAGGAACAAAAACAGGCTTGACAGTCTTTTTGAGAGTAAGATTTGAGTAGTTTGCACAGCGGCAAAAGCGGAACCCAAGTTGGTTATGACATCTTCTAATTTGCCAATTCTAGAAGAATCATTAACTATAAGTTCCTTCTCCTTTAAATTTTTCAAAAAGTTTCCCACTTTGGATCCGTACTGAGTAATTTGATTGTGGATCTTTCTATCCAAACCCTCAATAAGTTCAACTGTGGCAATTTTGTTTTCAATAGCGTCAAGCCTTTGCATCACGTGTTCCAAGGTCAAGATAGTTCCATTAACCATGAGCGGGGGTGAGCCTACCAAATTAATGATAGCTCTATATGAGTCAACAGTATGGCTCCCCAAAAAGTTCTCGCCTACAATGGTATCAAGGATATACCTATTCCAAGGAGAAATTCCAACATAGAAACTACGAAGGAGGACGGTAGTGGATTGCTTACGAGTAGATCTACTTTGAGCATTGCAAATCCTGTACCAAGCGTCCTTCAAATTTTCTTCCTCATTCTTCCTGAAATTGAGAACTCCATTTTCAGGGGTGTCGTTTGGAGTGGTGGGTCTAGCTATTGATCGACTATCTCACACACAAACGAGCAGGAAGAGAGAGTGAAACGGGCAAAAGAATATGGCGAAGGAAAAAAAAGCGAATGAAAACGGCAAATGTGAAGTGGGGGTGAGGAAAACGAGAGGCAACTCACAACAAAAGTAAATGCAAGAGAAATACTCCTACTACGGCACGTTGGTATTCCCTCGAAGCGGAAAGGATGATGTAGCACAACGACGGTAAGTATTTCCCTCAGTTTGAGAACCAAGGTATCAATCCGGCGGAAGAGTATCTTAAGATCCTGCACAAACACAAAAGCTTGCACCCAATGCTATGAAGGGGTTGTCAATCCCTTATAGATTGTTTGTCAAGTGAGAACTGAAAGTAACAAAGTAACAAAGCAAAGTGAAAGCGGAGATGTAAACGATGGATGTGAGTAGACCCGGGGGTCGTAGTGTTTACTAGTGGCTTCTCTCATGAAAGCAAGTAGACGGTGGGTGAACAAATTACTGCCGAGCAATTGATAGAACTGTGCAGAGTCGTGACGATATATATGCAATGATTGTTTCTATAGGCATCACGTCCGAAACAAGTAGACCAATACTTTCTGCATCTACTACTATTACTCCACATGTCGACCGCTATCCAGCATGCATCTAGTGTATTAAGTCCATAAGAACAGAGTAACGCCTTAAGCAAGATGACATGATGTAGAGGGATAATCTCAAACCAATGATAAAAAACCCCATCTTTTTACCCTTGATGGCAACTGCTTGATGTGTGCCTTGCTGCCCCTTCTGTCACTGGGAAAGGTCACCACATGGCAGAACCCAAAACCAAGCACTTCTCCCATTGCAAGAATCATAGATCTAGTTGGCCAAACAAAACCCAAGACTCGGAGAGACTTACAAGGATATCAAATCATGCATATAAGAAATCAGCAAAGACTCAAATATATATCATAGATAATCTGATCACAAGTCCACAATTAATCGGATCTCGACAAACACACCAGCAAAGAAGATTACATCGGATAGATCTCCATGAAGATCATGGAGAACTTTGTATTGAAGATCCAAGAAAGAGAAGAAGCCATCTAGCTACTAACTACAGACCCGTAGGTCTGAAGTGAACCACTCACGAGTCATTGGAGGGGCGATGATGATGATGAAGAAGCCCTCCACCTCCAAAGTCCCCTCCCGCAGGGCGCCGGGAAGGGTTTCCAGATGAGATCTCGCGGAAACGGAAGCTTGCGGCGGCGGAAAAGTATTTTCGAGGCTCCCCTGATTTTTTGCGGAATATTTGGTAATATATAGGCGCAAAACCTAGGTCAGGAGGCGGACAGGGAAGCCACAAGCTTGACCACCGCCGCCTCCCCCCTGGTGGCGTGGTGCAAGCTTGTGGGCTCCCTGGGGCCCACCTGGCCTCGCCCAAAGGCTCCGTGGTCTTCTTTCGTTCGGGAAAAAAATCATTTCGGGGATTTTATTCCGTTTGGACTCCGTTCCAAAATCAGATCTGAAAAGAGTCAAAAACACGAAAAAACAGGAACTGACACTTGGCACTGAATCAATAAGTTAGTCCCCAAAAAGATATAGAAAAGGTACATAAAACATACAAAGAAGACAAGATAACAGCGTGAAACCATCAAAAATTATAGATACGTTTGAGACGTATCAGGGATTGATCCCTAGTATCCACTATGTTCTGAGATTGATGTTGCTACTACTTTGCCATGCTTAATGCTTGTCACTAGGGCCCGAGTGCCATGATTTCATATCTGAAATTATTATGTTGTCACCAATATATGTGTGTTTTAGATCCGATTTTGCAAGTTGTAGTTACCTACTATGTGTTATGATCCGGCAACCCCGTAGTGACAATAACCGGAACCACTCCCGGTGATGACCATAGTTTGAGGAGTTCATGTGTTCACCAAGTGCTAATGCGTTGGTCCGGTTCTTTATTAAAAGGAGAACCTTAATATCCCGTAGTTTCCTTTTGGACCCCGCTGCCACGGGAGGGATGGACAATAGATGTCATGCAAGTTCTTTTCCCTAAGCACGTATGACGACACACGGAATGCATGCCTACATCACATTGACGAACGGGAGCTAGCCACTTATCTCTTCGTGTTATACTATTGCATGATGAATATCATCCAAAAAAATCACCGACCCATTGCCTACGAGTTTGTCCTATTGTTGCTACTGCTGTTACTTTTCTTGCTCTGCTGCTACTACTGTTGCTACTGCTGTTACTTGTCTTGCTCTGCTGCTACTACCGTCGCTTGCTACTGTTGCTACTTGCTACTGCTGTCACTACTGCTGTTCCTTGCCACCGCTATTGCTCGTTACACTGCTGCTACCTGTTACACTGTTGGTTCACTGGACGTTGACGGGAGCTGACAACTTCCGTCAACGCGGCAACGGAGGCGCCATTGATACAATCGTTAGGAATAGTCTGTCGTCAACAGATCGTTTCTGACACCGTTGTTATCATACTACTTTGTTGTTACTACTGTGCTTGCAGATACTAATCTTTCAGGTGTGGTTGAATCTGACAAATTCAGCTGCTAATACTTGAGAGTATACTCTCACCTCCTGACTGGCTTATCAACAAATTGGGTCGAATACTCTACCCTCGAAAACTGCTGCGAACCCACGCGCTAGTGGGCCGTCAACAACATTCTTCTAGTTTCATTACCGGGGAGTGCTATCAGCATTCTTCTCGTGCCGTTGCAGGAGAAGGTTCGTTGTCATAAGCATTCGTCTAGCTAACGCCAGAGATTATGCGATCAGTAGGCCAACCATTGGTCCCGGTTTGTGGTTGAAACCGAGACCAAAGGACAACCTGGTGTCCCGGTTCCAGCCACAAACCGGGACTACTGTTGTGGGCCAGGAGCGAGGCACATTGGTCCCGGTTCGTGTCTGGAACCGGGATCGAAGGTGACAAACGAACTGGAACAAATGTGTTGGGGAACGTCGCATGGGAAACAAAAATTTTCCTACGCGCACGAAGACCTATCATGGTGATGTCCATCTACGAGAGGAGATGTGTGATCTAAGTACCCTTGTAGACCGTACAGCAGAAGCGTTAGTGAACGCGGTTGATGTAGTGGAACGTCCTCACGTCCCTCGATCAGCCCCGCGAACCGTCCCGCGATCAGTCCCACGATCTAGTGCCGAACGGACGGCACCTCCGCGTTCAGCACACGTACAGCTCGACGATGATCTCGGCCTTCTTGATCCAGCAAGAGAGACGGAGAGGTAGAAGAGTTCTCCGGCAGCGTGACGGCGCTCCGGAGGTTGGTGGTGATCTTATCTCAGCAGGGCTCCGCCCGAGCTCCGCAGAAACGCGATCTAGAGGAAAAACCGTGGAGGTATGTGGTCGGGCTGCCGTGGAAAAGTCATCCCAAATCAGCCCTAAAACCTCTGTATATATAGGGGGAAGAGGGGGAGCCTTGCATTGGGGTCCAAGGACCCCTAAGGGTTTCGTCCGAGCCAAGGGGGGCAGCCCTCCCCTTCCAAACCGAGTCCAACTAGGTTTGGAAGGAGGAGTCCTTCCCCCTTTTCCACCTCCTCTTTTTTTTCTCTTTGATTTTTCTTCCTATGGCGCATAGGGCTCTTTTGGGCTGTCCCACCAGCCCACTAAGGGCTGGTGCGCCACCCCCAATGCCTATGGGCTTCCCCGGGGTGGGTTGCCTCCCCGGTGAACTCCCGGAACCCATTCGTCATTCCCGGTACATTCCCGGTAACTCCGAAAACCTTCCGGTAATCAAATGAGGTCATCCTATATATCAATCTTCGTTTCCGAACCATTCCGGAAACCCTCGGGACGTCCGTGATCTCATCCGGGACTCCGAACAACATTCGGTAACCAACCATATAACTCAAATACGCATAAAACAACGTCGAACCTTAAGTGTGCAGACCCTGCGGGTTCGAGAACTATGTAGACATGACCCGAGAGACTCCTCGGTCAATATCCAATAGCGGGACCTGGATGCCCATATTGGATACTACATATTCTACGAAGATCTTATCGTTCGAACCTCAGTGCCAAGGATTCATATAATCCCGTATGTCATTCCCTTCGTCCTTTGGTATGTTACGTGCCCGAGATTCGATCGTCAGTATCCGCATACCTATTTCAATCTTGTTTACCGGCAAGTCTCTTTACTCATTCCGTAATACAAGATCCCGCAACTTACACTAAGTCACATTGCTTGCAAGGCTTGTGTGTGATGTTGTATTACCGAGTGGGCCCCGAGATACCTCTCCGTTACACGGAGTGACAAATCCCAGTCTCGATCCATACTAACTCAACGAACACCTTCGGAGATACCTGTAGAGCATCTTTATAGTCACCCAGTTACGTTGCGACGTTTGATACACACAAAGTATTCCTCCGGTGTTAGTGAGTTATATGATCTCATGGTCATAGGAACAAATACTTGACACGCGGAAAACAGTAGCAACAAAATGACACGATCAACATGCTACGTCTACTAGTTTGGGTCTAGTCCATCACGTGATTCTCCTAATGACGTGATCCAGTTATCAAGCAACAACACCTTGTTTATAATTAGAAGACACTGACTATCTTTGATCAACTGGCTAGCCAACTAGAGGCTTGCTAGGGACAGTGTTTTGTCTATGTATCCACACATGTATATAAGTCTTCATTCAATACAATTATAGCATGGATAATAAACGATTATCTTGATACAGGAATTGTAATAATAACTATATTATTATTGCCTCTAGGGCATAATTCCAACAAAATGGCCCACGAGGCCCGGCCGGCGCCCTGGCCTCACGAACCGGGACCTATGCCCACATGAGTCCCGGTTCATGAGTGAACCAGGACTAATGGGATTTCATCAAGTGGACCAAAGCCCTCTTTTTTACTAGTGTGCAGAGGTCGGGTGTAATGCTTAAACCTTTTAAGTAATAAAAACCTTTTATAAAAAAATACATTACATGCTTTTATACATGTGTATATTTATTCAGATTCTTTTGGACCTAAAAAAGTTTGAATTTTGAATATTTTAAAATTAAGGCCTTCATGAAGGTCGTCGGTCTACAAAATGGTATAACTATAACCATACTGATGCGTATATATTAGATATGTGACTTGATCGCAAATCAATCCGTGGTTGGATGGTTAAGAGGACTATGGTATTCCCTACTAATCAGAGTTCAAATCCCAGATTTGGCATTGATGCTTGCATTTTTCTGGATTTATTTCAGGTCTTCCGGCGATGTAAGTTTAGTGGAAGTAGACGTTCTCGTCGACTACGAAGATGTCTGTGGTGACTTCGTCAATTTCAAGGTGATGTGTCGGCTTAGTTTTTCGAAAATGTTTATAGAGGTAAGATATGCGTGCGTGCATTTATAGGAATGAGTGTATGACCGTGTACGTGAGCGACTTCGATCATACTGTGTAGAAAAAAAATATGTTTTTTTTAAAGATCCAGCTGCTGGCTGGCATATATTTAGATAGCAGGAAGCAAGGCGGGAATACAAAAGGGTGGGGTTGATCAAAAGATCAAAAAGGACATAACAGGAAGAAAACCTCTGAAAAAGATGGTGAAAACAAGGTAGCCTGGCACAGACGCCGTACTCCTCACGTAATTTCCCCAAACGGGTGCTCTAGGAAAACTGCTCCTGCTTGCCTCCAAGACTGGAGAGTTGTTGAGATGGAGGTGGATATGCTTGCTGCTCTTGTTGTTTTGTTTCTGAAAGTGCACTCATTCCTTTCTTTCCAGATTTCTGACAGAATGAGCACGATCATTGTCCTGGTTCCTTTTTTGTACTCTGGTCTTGCCTTGCTTATCATCTTGGTGATGATCTCTCTGGATGTTTTGTTGTTGGCCCAAATTATTGGGCTTAGTGAGGCGCATCCTGTGCGAGATGCCGTCTCCCCCCATACTGTTGTTGCGACGTTGCATTTCCAGAAAAGATGATCTGCTGATTCTAAATTTCTGAGGCATAGCTGACAGAAGTAGTTGTTTTGCCAGCCCCTTCTTTGCAATCTGTCGTTGCACCAGAGCCTATTTTTTGTCAGCAGCCATATGAATATCTTGAGCCTTTGCGGTGCCCAAGTTTTCCATGTAAAGTTGCTGATTTCCGACGTTGTTCTTCCTAGGAATTGGGCTTTGTATGCTGAGTTGGCAGTGTAAGTCCCCGAGGCCTCATGTCTCCATTTGATTTGATCGCTTGCTTGCTCTATCAGCTGGATGTCCGCTTCCTGGATCCATCTATGCAGACAGAGGACGTCTACCCAAAGGTGCGTTGTGTCTTCGTGCGCAAGGTCGGCTATCCATGTGTTTTCTTGTAGCGCCTCTTTCACATTCCTATTTTTTCTCCATGAGCGCCTGAAGAGCGACGGGTATATCGTCTTTAGCGCCCCCTCACCCGTCCAGTGGCATTTCCAGAAGGAGGCCGTTGTTCCACCCCCCAGGGTGAATGACGTGGAGGCGGTAAAAAGGGCTCGATCGTCGTCATCGCATGGCAGCTGCATGCCGTTCCATGGCCTTTGCGGACTTGTCCATGACAGCCATAGCCATCTCAGCCGGAGCGCTCTCGAGAAGCGATGCAGATCCAACACCCCTAGGCCTCCGCTCTCCACAGGGGAGCAAACTATTGGCCAACTAACCTTGCATTTTCCTCCACTGATATCTTCTTCATGTGCCCATAGGAAGCGGCGCCTAACCTTGTCTATCTCGTCGAGGAATTTTTTGGGCGCTCTCAGGACGGCTAGGGCGAAAGTTGGCAGCGCGGTGAGTACGCTACGAACCAGGACCCGCCTTCCTGCGATGTTCATTAGCTTCCCTTTCCATCCGGCTAGCTTAGCTCTAATCCTATCTAGGATGAATTGAATGTGTACCAAGCGAATCCTGCTAAGAGTGAGAGGTAGTCCCAGGTATTTTATTGGGAAGCCTACCCTCTCCCCTCCGAAGGCTGCGAGCACAGCGTCGAGATCTATACCTTCGCAACGTATTGCCGAGACAGTAGACTTGGCAGGGTTGATGTGCAGACCCGTGGCACTTCCGAAGTCTACAAGGATGCCCATAATCTCTTCAATTTCTTCCTGTATGGGATTTGCAAAGATGACGGCATCATCCGCATAAAGACTAAGCCGTAGCGAGATGTCTCTATCCGGCAGTGGCTGGAACCTGTTCATCTCAGTGGCCCTACATAGGAGCCTGTGCATGGTGTCGATGGCTAGGATGAAAAGGAGTGGGGACAGCGGGTCTCCCTGTCGCAGACCCCTTTTGTGCCAGATAGGTCTACCCGCGGCGCCATTTAGCGTTACCATAGACGATGCAGAGCTAAGGAGTAGTGCTATCCAATCTCGTCATCTTGCTGGGAACCCTAGATGCTGCAGTAGTTCTAATAGGTATTCCCAGGAGACGTTGTCGAAGGCTCTTGCAATGTCTAGCTTCAGCAGCAGCGCGGGGGTCTTCTTTCGGTGTAGAGTTCTAACGGCATTTTGTACGTAGAGGAAGCTGTCTTGCGTTGACTTGGCACATAAGAAAGCTGATTGTGCTGGCGAGATTAAGCTATCGATGACCGTAGCTGGTCTTCTTGAAAGAACCTTAGCTATAAGCTTGGAGATCGAATGAATTAGACTTATCGGTCTGTAGTCCTGCACCTCGGAGGCTCCTTCCTTCTTTGGCACTAGTACTATCTTGGCAGAGTTAAGTCTGGAGAAGTCTCCTCTAGTGAGGTGATAAAAGCTGTGAAAAGCCTCCATCACGTCTTCCTTAATTAGAGCCAAGCTCGTTTTGAAGAAAGTCCCCGTGAAACCATCCGGTCCCGGTGCCTTCTCCGAAGGTGATGCCTTGACTGCATCCCATACTTCCCCTTCTGTGAAAGGGTTGTTCAAGCCTCTCCCATGAACTGATGGTAGTTGTAAGGAAGCCCAGTCTATTGTGACGGTGCGTGTAGCTGTTTTCCCTAACCCTTCGTTGAAATGCCTATAGATGACTTCTTCTTTGTGTTGGTGTGTCGTAGCTATGCCGTCTCCAGCCTTTAAAGTGTGGATGAAGTTTTTCCGCCGCCTTGCTCTCATCTTGATGTGGAAGAATTTTGTTCCCGCGTCGCCCATCCTAAGCCATGTAAGTCTAGATGCCTGTCGCCGTCGTGCACGCTCGACCGCAGCGAGGCCGAGCATACGTAGCTTGAGGAGTTTTCGAAGATCAAACTCTGCATCTGAGAGACGCCTACTTTCTTGCGCTACATCGAACCTAAGGACTAATTCCGCCGCCAGGTGGAATTGCAATTTTGTATCGCTGAAGAAGGATTTGCTCCAAATCTTCAGGTCCCGTGCAGTTCGCGTCATTTTGGTGAGGAGACGATGGAAAGCACAGGTAGACTGCACTGGTCTATTCCAGGCCCGTTCAACCGTGTCGTGGAACCGTGGGAACCCAGGCCAGAAGTTTTCAAATTTGAACATGGCAGGGCGTGCGGTTGCTGATGTGTCGGTGAGTACTAACGGGCAGTGGTCGGAGGTGGCCGTGGATGCCGCGTGCAGTGACGCCGAGGGGAATTGGCATTCCCAATGAAGGTTGCAGAAGAACTTGTCAATGCTAACTAGCGTCGGGTTTCGTCGCTCGTTGCTCCACGTGTAGCGGCGGTTTGTACATCTAATTTCCTTCAACCCGGCAGTGTTGATGGCCTGCCTAAACCTGCCCATGAGCCTCCTGTTGAGGTTAAGGTTATTTTTGTCCCTAGCCTCGTAAAATAGGTTGAAATCGCCGTTTATCAACCACGGCTCCGCAGGCGGTGGCGTAGAGAAAGATAGCTCGCGGAGGAACGCCTCCTTCCTAGCATCGTCCACTGGTCCATAGACCGAGGATAGCCAGAAAGGCTGGGTCTGTCCTAGCAGGGTGACCTTTGCAGTGATCGCAAAAATCCCTACCGCATGCGAAACTATTGTGGCGAGCTCTTTATTCCATAGGATTGCCGCCCCCCCGCTCGTGCCGATCGCCGGAAGAGCGATGCATTCTGTGAGTTGTGTTCCTCCTATCTCCTGCACTAGTTGTGGTGTCCATGCATCTATCTTTGTCTCTTGTAGGCACAAAATTGCTGCTCGCAATGATTTTGCCATCGCGCACACTGATTCCCTCTTTGCTGGATGGTTTAGACCTCTAACATTCCAACACATGATCGGGGGTAGCTTGTCACTCATGGGGGGAACTAACAAGACTCCGGTGACTATATTTCGTTGGCCTTTGGCCCATAACAAACACCTCCAACATAACCGGGGATCGCCGTTGCCCACCAATAGGCCCCAAGCTACAACGGCGATAAGATACGGCCTCGCTAACCTTACACAAGGGAAAGAAACCTAGCTCTAACCGGCTGCCCGCCGGTCGCCACCGAAGAAAAACGAAGTTTTCTCTTAACATAACTAGACTACGGCCTTCTCGGCCACTACGTCGGGGCCGGCCATGCGAGCCATGGCTGAGAGGGCCTCCCCGTCGAGGCGGGTGAGCTTGGCGATGACGGCGATGTCGCTGTCCGAGAGAGGCTCATCGAAGCGTCGAATTAGTGCCTTTGCTACGTCCTCAGTCATCTTCTCCTTCGGTCCTAGCAGCCCTAGCTCCTTGACGAGACGAAGGGAGGCACGCTGCGCTACCGGGACGGTGGACGCGTTTGCTGCCTGTCGCGTGCTGTGCCTGGTCGGAGCAGCCTACACTCTGCTCTTCGGCGGCGGCACAGATCTTCTGGTGGGTGGCGCGGCCAGCAGAGGAGGCCTGCACTCGCGGAAGAGGCCAGGTTCCCTGCTGCCGCTAGCTTCGACGAGCTCGAGCTGGCTCACACGGCTGGTCACAGCTCCCAGCTGGACCTCCATCGTGCGCGTAGAGGAGGGGGTCGCCCTGTTGAAGTGGCCTTAGTCGGACAGCGTGGGACTGAAGGCGTCTAGCTGCAGCGCCTCCCCTGCTGCCTCGAGCAGGGACCCTTCGTCGAAGTGCAGTGGCTCGGTCAGAACGGCGTCCGCTGCCGCCTGAACGTCCGCCACCGTGCCGTCGACTACGGGGGGGGGGGGGGGGGGGTCATCGGCTGCTTGCTCGCTGTCTTGAAGAACTCGTCCACCGGGTCTTTTCCCGTGGTCTCGGCGTGAGCCTCACGCGGCTGTGTTGGTCTGACAGAGTGGGGTGGCGGAGGCCTGGACCTGCCCCGTGGTGCGTGACGCTGCCTCCCGACCGAGACCCTCCTCTCGCCGCGGCGGCGGCCGGAGGAGTCCCGTGACCGGCGTCTTGGCGCTGGAGAGCGGCTGCGCTGTTGAGGAGCCGGTGGTTGTGCGGGGACTGCCGGAGCGCGGCTACGACGGAGAAGAACGTCCTTCCAGGAGCGGTGTTCTCCCCCTCTCGGGTCACCATCCCCGTCGCCGTCTTGCTCTCGGCCGCTGCGAGCCATTCCCCGGCAGCCGACGCAGGCCACCGGCGCGCGTGCCTGGCGCTTCTTTCTTCCCCCATCTTGGCCGTCCTCGGTCCCCATTGTCCAGGACGCGGGCGCGACCGCCGGGAAGGGGGCGTCGTCGCCATCCGAATCGGAGGACGGGAGTCCGCTCCGCTCGGAGTGGGAGGAACGGGGGGACGGAGGGGTCCAATCTTCCACGCGGTCGACGTGGATGAGCATGGAGTACTCGGCCGTCGCCGGTGAAGGAGCTACTCTTCTGTCTGGTGGGGAGAATCCCACCATCTCCTCGATGCGGCCTGCTCCCCTCGGAAGGATCCCGAGGCAGTGTTTGGTGGGGATGCTTCCGACGTCGTCGGTCCAAACCCAGCACGCAAACGTCTTCATGTGGCCTCGCTCGAGCGTCCTGCTGTCGAGGCGATCCACTCTGACCCTCCTCCCGAGGATCTCCTCCGCCCCCTCTACAGACCAGAGGTGCATGGGGACGCCCTCGATGACGACTCGGACATGGAGCGGCAGTGAGCCGAACGAGGCGTGGTCGTGCTCGTGCCAGGAGGCGACGTTGAAGACGGCTCCGTCGACCCGGATGGATGCCCGGCGCAGTGCATTGACCTGCTGTGCCGGCTGGGAGAAGATCACCAGGTAGTGCTCCGGGTGGTGCGCCGTGACGCGCAACGAGTGCTCGGGCACTGCGAGCTGCGCCTCCAGGGCCCTTCCCACCGCCATGGGGGACGATGCGTTGACGCCGTCGGTGGCAGACAGGGTGACGGTGTGGCTTCTGAGGAAGAAAATGGCCTGGTCTACTGCCGGCGAGGGAACAGCCACCGAGCGGCTGTCCCTGGGCCGCCTCGCAGGGTCGATGTGGTGTAGCATTGTAGGCTTCAGCGGCGACATGAGAGGAGCGACCGGGGGCGGAGGGAAGCAGACGCGCGCTTGTAGCGGCTGGCCAGGAGCAGGCGGGCCTAGCCGGCTGTGAGCCGAGACCGGCGCCCCTGGAGGGAGACGGCGACGAGGGCAGCTCCTGGTGATGTGGCCAGCTCTTCTGCAGAGTATGCAGTGAATGGGGTCTCTGCACTCTGCCCTGCGGTGCTTGCTACTGAGGCACCGAAAACATCTTCCTCTGAATTGACTTAAGAAGGCCGGCGGGGCTGCAGCTCTGCCCGAGGGGCGGTGTTGCCTCGTATCCGCACAGCGCTGCCCGGGGACCGACGGGTTTGCCGAGGCAACGCGTCCCCTCCGGCGAGCCACCTCTGACCAGTTCCCAACCAGCCCCGAAATGGGAAGCGGAGGAGCAACGACTATGGACATGAGGCGACGGGACGGCAAGGGCGTCTCAGCGACAGCGGGGTCCGGGCGCGGCGTATTTACGGCGGGTCCTGGGGAGCGCGGCCTCGGCCGGTCCGTCGGCTGTAGGAGTGCAGAAGAGGGTGCCGCGCCAGGACCGGGTTGGAAAAGGGGGGAGCCTTCCTGCGCCGAGTAGGAGCATTCCCCCCGCAGCAGGATTCGCGGCGGCGCTGGGGGATCGCGCGGAGACTTAGATGCCGGAGAAGCCGGATGGGAAGCGTCCCGTCCCGCGGATCCCCCCTTGCTTGACGACAGCGCGGGCAGGCGAGAGACCGGCGGATCTTGGCGCGCGGCTCGGGGCCATGAAGGCTGGTGGGTGGCCGCCGCGGCCGGAGCGGCCCGCGGCGCGGGGCGGAAGGGAGGGGCTCCCTAGTTCATGCCCAGGAGGAGACCGGGAAACTTTTGGTGTTGCCCTGTTCCTGCCTGCCTCCGAAAAAAAATATGTGACTCGATTGTACAAACACGCGCAGTTGACTAGTAAGTTATTATACTATAATAAAGTGGAAAGGGTTTGGATTTTCCTGTTTTTCTTTTTCTTTGTGAACTGTCCCTGGTATTTACGGCTGAAGGGCAGCAAAATAAAAATATCTTGGGCTGGGCCCATTACACACAGACACCTTGGTTCTTGTTCCTTTTGGCTGCTGCGGGTTGAACGGATTCCCAGAGTGTAGAGTCAACGAGAGAGAGGAAGAACCGGATTTGGCTGCTGCGGGTTGAACGGATTCTTCTCCGTCCCCTTTCCTTTCCTTTTCCTAGAGGAACCGGATTCTTCTCCGTCCGGATTTGGCTGCTGCGGCTGCGGCGGTGAGGTTCTTCTTCTTCTCCCCTTTCCTATTGTTCTTGGTCCATGCGTTCTAGCGTAGTAGTAGTATTTAATCAACTCCAGATCCATATGTTCCACAACTAACAATCAATACCATGTTTTTATGTATGTATGTATGTAGATATATCTTAAAATCCGGTTCTTACCTCTGATTTGGTGGGTGCAAAGAATAAATATCTCATCCATCGTCTTACTTTTGGTGACCCCAAACATCAACATCTGGTTGGTTGGTTCTCACCAGGTACCAATTACAATCCTATGATTTGTTGCATCATCATTCTGGCACATCCTATCCTAGTACCAAGCAAACCCTTTTATGTGTGTGGTGCTCTCTGAATCTTTCTGCTGCATGTACAATTGTCGAAATTCGGTGTCCTGCATCAAACAAGATCTTCTCGTGGCCCTGTTTTCATTTGTGTCCGCTCCTCTTTCCGTGATTAATTACGTCTCCTGGACCAAAATACATACCAACATTCTTTTCTTCTCCTGCAATTATTATACAAGAAAGACACACACAGTAAGCACTTTCTTGCGATTTTATCTGTTACAACAAAGAGTGTTATGTTTTATCGTTCAAGTCTCTTAACAATCAGATATATTTCCACAACTTCCCATATACTCACTCTGTACCTAAATAATTGTAGCTGGGAAGAACTAGTCTATTGATTTATTTTTGATTATTTTGCTGCACCTTTCAGAGTTTGTTCGGAACCGCGGACTATTTGATTGCTTTCTTTAGTAAAGTGCCTGCATGCATCGTATTGATGCAGAGGCAGGAGGAAATCCTCCTTTTCTAAAAATAATAATTATTTAGGTACAGAGGGAGTAGAAAAATTCTTCACAGGGATATGTTACATGTACAATCATGCAAGACATATTGGGTCGAGTTTAGTCCAATTTGTTACTAGTAAGTAGTATAACAGTACAAACTTGCACAAGTTCAAACATAATCACACAAGAACTGAGACACATCAATTGTCTTGCAGTACTGGTTCTTCAGACAAGTGCCAAAAATGGCAATTGAGGCGCCGGCGCTTGGTCCTTTGCTCGCAAATACTGTCAACACGGTCATAACTCCATTCTATACACTCTTCTCCACAAATGCCACATACTGCTTCACCGCTCACACAAACGTGAGGAATCACAGGACCGAAACCGAGACTTTGAAAGGCAACTTACTTCGCGTCAAACAGAGAATTGTAGATAGCGAAATGAATGGCTTGATACCGACAGATGAAGCAGAGGAGTGGGTGCCAAGGGCGGAGCAAGCCATATCTGAAGAAGCAGCAAACCGCGAGTCTTTTGTTCAGAGGTGCAGAATCTTTGGGTGCTCTCTGAATTGCTGGGGAAACTATAAAACCAGCAAAAAAGCGGCTGAGAAGGTGGATGCTGTGAGAAAATATATCAGTAGCACACCGCTGCCAGAGAATGTCACACGCACACCACCTCCACCTCGTGTCGTAGATTTGTCCACCCACCCTGCTCAACTTCTGCCAAGCAGAGAGCGTACCCTCCAGCATGCTCTCGGGTGCATTAAGGAGGAGGATGCAGTGAGAGTGATTGGAATATGGGGTCCACGTGGAGTTGGGAAAACACATCTTCTCACAAAGATAAACAATTCATTTCTTGAACATTGTCCCTTTGATATTGTTGTCCTTATCAAGGCCTCGAGAGAATGCACGGTGCAAAAGGTTCAAGCTCAGATCATAAACAGGTTCGGTATAACCCAGAATGTTAATGTGACAGCTCAAATACATGAACTGCTCAAGAAACGAAATTTTCTGGTGTTGGTGGATGACCTTTGTGAGAAGATGGACCTTTCAGCAGCTGGCATTCCACACCCTCTTGGAGTTGTGGACCAAAAGAAGAGGAAGGTGCTAATCATTTCACCATCACAATCCATATGTGATCTGATGGGAGTGGATAAATATATACAAGTTCTTGGTTTGGAGGAGGAGGAGGCACACCAGCTATTTGAACAAAGTTTTGGTGAGGAGAATCTTTATACTGATCCCCACGTCGGGGTACTTGCTAAGGATCTCGTAAGAGAACTAATTGGCCGACCATCAGAGCTGATACATTTCGGGAAGATGATGCGAAGAAGCAGAAATGCAAGGCAGTGGGAAGATGTCATTGATGCATTAAAGACATCAAACCTTCGAAAGGACAACCCGTTATGTATGGTAAGCGCTTGCATCCATCGATGATACTCAAATTTCGAAATAGTATTAATGCCATTATTACTGAGTACTAATACGTACATGAATGTTATTTTTAAACCTGAAGGCGGAAAGAATTGTGGGAAGTCTCGAGGGTTCCACCAAAGACTTGATCGCGAGAAAAAACGATGTATGTCAGAAGATTAAGAATGCTGAGCGAGAAGGCAAGAAATCAACAAATGAGGTGGACAGATGGCTGGAAAAAGTGGCCGAAATCATTGATTCTGTTCATGTAATCTCTGTGGACAGCAAGTTGAAGAAGGATGTTACCATGGAGGGATCTGAGAAGCTTCGTGAGGTTCAAGAATGTCTCAGCAGTTGTCCCGGTAGTGTTGCAATTGAGTCAATGCCACCTCCTGTGCAAGAGATGCCTGGTCCATCTATGTCAGCTGAGAACCGTAACCTTAAAGATGCTCTCCAGTACATTAAGGATGATCCCAAAGTGGGAATGATTGGAATTTGGGGTCCAGGTGGAGTCGGGAAAACACATCTTCTCAAAAACATTAATAACTCATTTGGAGATGGTATGACCTTTGATTTTGTTCTCTTTGTAACTGCCTCCAGAGGGTGCTCAGTGGAAAAGGTCCAATCACAAATCATAGAAAGGCTCAAACTGCCAAATACTGGTCCTAAAAGTCGTAACATATATGAGTACATGAAGACGAAAAGCTTTCTTGTACTATTAGATGACCTATGGGATGGAATTGATCTACAAGATGCTGGAATACCATATCCCCTTGGAAATGTAAACAGGCTCAATAGAAAAGTGGTGCTAACGACAAGATTAAGAGAAGTTTGTGGTCAAATGAAGGTGAAGAAAGAGCTAAAAGTCGCATATCTGCAGGAGCATGAGGCATGGCATCTATTTGAAGAAAATATTGGTGCCGAAACTCTTTCTAGTCCCCATATTGAAGCTCTTGCTAGAGAACTTATGAAGGAACTGAAAGGCTTGCCATTAGCTTTGATAACAATTGGAAAGGCAATGTATCAGAAAGATGTGTATCAGTGGGAAACTGCCATCCAATATATGAAACAATCATGCTGCGCCGACGACAAAGACCCAATAGAACTGGGTATGGAAACTAATGTTTTCACGCAGCTGAAGTTTAGTTATGACAATTTAAGAAACAAGACCTTGAGAGATTGTTTTTTGACTTGTGCACTATGGCCAGAGGATGAGAATATTCGCAAAGTTGACCTTGCTCAATGCTGGATGGGCTTAGGTCTAGTGAATGGGCCGGACATAGAATCTTCCTTCAGAAAATCATATAGTTTGATAGCTGAACTTACAGCTGCATGTTTGCTAGAGGGCAGCGATGTTCGCCCAGGATCTTCCTTGGAAAATTCATATGGTTCTGTTAAAGCGCATGATGTGATTCGTGATATGGCTTTATGGATTTCTTGTGACTGCGGTGAGAAGAATGACAAATGGATTGTGGCGGCACCAGGTGGCAGAGACAAAAAGGTTATTATCCTTTCGAACAAAGCTGAGTGCATCTCCTTGAGTTTCAACAGAATTCCTATCAGGTTCAATATTGATCCACTAAAACTGAGGATCTTGTGCCTTCGGAACAACGAATTGGATGAAAGCATAATTGTTGAAGCAATTAAGAATTTCAAGTCACTGACGTATCTGGATTTGAGCGGAAACAACCTAAAGAGGATACCGGAAGAATTATGTTCCTTGGTAAACCTGGAATACCTTGATTTGTCAGAAAACCAATTTGGGGAAACTCAAGAAGTGCCTTACTCCTTTGGAAAGCTCATCAACCTCAAGTTCTTGTACCTAACGTCTGGTAGTGGTTACGTGAGTATACCAGCTGGGGTCATTTCTAGCCTTAAAGCATTGCAAGTAATAGACTTGAGGAGTCTCTTGAGGAAATGTAGCCTATTCCTATTCCGAGAGCTGGGCACCCTAACTCAGTTGAAAGCGCTTGGTATTCTGGTAAGAGATTTAGCTCAGATTGAGTCACTACTTGGAGAAGAAGCGGCAAACCTCCCTGTTAGATATTTGGCTCTGAATGACGTTTGTGTACTCACTCGTATTTTATCAACTGACTTTGCACAGAGGACCTTGTATGAACTCGATATCAATGAAGAAAGGTATTTTCTTGAACAAGATATCAATGAAGAAGGAATCGACACTCGAGAAATAACAATAGAACATGTTACGGGAACGGGACAACCAAACAACCGTTTTGGTGCTCTCAACAACCTCCGCTTAACTATGACGAGATCCTTGAGGGACATAAAGTGGATGGGAGCAACTCCAGCATTTATATTCCCAAGGCTCACTTATTTGGAATTATTTATGTGCCAACATCTATTGCACCTCTCTTGGGTCATGTATTTGCCTCGCCTTGAACAACTTCATATAGTTTCCTGTGATGGTATGGTGCAACCATTCATGAGGTGCCACGGTGACAAATTGTGCGATGGGTCAGCAGAGGACAAGACAAAAACATTTCCTCGCCTCAAGCTTCTCTTTCTTATTTACAACGAATCGTTGGAAAGTATTGGGGACAAGGGTATGGAATTCCCATCCCTAGAGCGACTTGAGCTTGAAGGTAGTCTGGCATTGAAGAGGCTTCCTTTCCAGCCGGACAGTTTGCCGCCAAAGCTCAAGGAGCTACGGTTTGATGATGCTCGATGCTGGGAGAGACTGGAATGCCAAGAAGGCGTCAAAACTATCCTACAACCCTATATTAAATTTGGCCGACGATATCAGGGTTAAAAATTTCAACGAAATTTCACTGAAGCTGGTTTGTATGATTAGTAGTTAGTCCATTACATGATGCAGTAGATGTTGCTTTGTCCTTGCCTGGACACTTATGGTCTCATATATATTAAGACACAAGCTGCAAACATTGTACATAGGAAATATTCATTACTTTTCTTTTGATGAACCGTAGGGAAAATTCAAATTATTCCTTTCCTTTGCTTTTGGTGGAGCACCCCTCTTGTTCCAATTAAGTCTGATAAAACATGTTGTATGGGTTGGGTCTGGACCGGGGGGTTGTTTTGGACGCTGTTAAGTGTGACTGTACCTGTGTTTTGATTGAGTAATACAAGAAATTTTTTGCACAAAAAAAGTCTGATAAAACTGGTACATATGTTTATTACTCGTACTTTTTTGTATACTACTAGCAGTTACATACAAATTGAGGATTTGCAGATGCTATATACTAGCCTTAGCCTCTGGTGCGCTTTGCCTCTTCCTTAGCCGCCGCTTCGCTCTGTGCTGTGCTGGACACCTCCGCCGAGCGATTTTTTTTATTTTTTTTTGTGCGAGAGGAAGGTGAGAGACGAGTTTTTTTTTTGAGGGGTTGGTGAGAGATGAGATAAAATGGGGGAGTAGATCCATGGGCTCAAGTTTTGCTTATCAACTGTTCCGCTGGGCTGGGCCAGTTTTGTTTTACAGTTCCCATGCAACTCATGGAAAATGTAATTACTTGAAAGCAACTATTTTTTTTTGAGAAACTTGAAAGCAACTAAACAAGCGAGAGCCGGGAGCTCCTATACGGTGCTAAACTTTTTGCAGCCCATAAACATCTCCCGACGCCTCGCTGCAGGTCCTAAAAAAATTACATTGATTTTTTAAAACGTGAGTTACAAAACATACATTAAAATTTTATTGAATTAAAAAGCACTGAATCAGATCTGCAAAAAGTTCAATGATTATGCAAACAAATTCACATATTTTTAGAACATGTTCATATATTTTCAAAAACTTTACAAAATTCGAAAAAAAAAGTCAGATCGCGCGCACCGACCACCACAGAAGCCACCGCCGGCCGCCAACGACCATTGGATCCCGCCGCCCGCGCGGCTCGGACGCCAGATCCACCGCCCGCACGGCTGCTAGCTTGCCGTGCCTCGTCCATGGAGCCGTTGCTCTAGATCCGGAGTTCCCCACGCAGAGGCAGGGCAGCCAAGGCCCTGTCGCCACGATCCTTGGCGCCTCAGGCTTGCCCGGCAGCTACCTCACGCGGCGGCGAGGAAGGGAGGGGGAGGGAGTTGGGCGGCTAGGGTTGGAAGGGGGAGGGAGTGGGGAGGAGCGGGAGGCTGCTGGCGTTAGGACGATGTGCAGGCATGCTCTAAGAAAATGCAATACTGTGGCTTATGAGACTTGTGTCATACTCTCTCCCTCGGTTCGTGAATATAAAACCTTTTAAAGATTCTACTAAATACTACATACGAAATGAAATGAGTAAACCTAAACTCTAAAATGTGTATATATACATCCGTACGTAGTCTACAGTGTAATCTTTAAAAGGTTTTATATTTACAAACGGAGGGAGTACATGTTTATATATTACCGTGTACATGTATTATTACTGCTGCTTATGAGAGTTGTGTCTTTTTCCAAGTTTGATTGACAAAACCTTCGACTGCATGCAGTCTGATAAAACTTGTGTTACTGCAGCCAGAGGATAGTCGTCTGGTAAATTAAACTCAATGAATGTATATGCAACAAGTCAATAAATATTTATTTACAGGATTTCATGTTGAAATTTATGACCTACCATCTGTTCCTCATCCTTATCCGTGGTGCCGCTCACAATGATATTAAGACGAAAGGATAGAGACCAATATATATATAATTACTCCAGTTTAGTTTAAACCGTGTATAGATAAGTTTTCAGATATACAATCTGTTTAAGTAAAGACTCCAAATTAGCACAACCAACCACGATCATTAGTAATAGTAGGATTTGAATAAATTTCAATTCAAATCCGCAGGCATTTAAATAATCCGTATTGCCAAATTATGGATAACTTGGTCATTTCTATCATGTTGTAAATGGGTTATATAAATAATGTTTAACTTCCAGTACACATGTACTGTGTTTTTAGCATGTAGTACCGGCTTTCTCGGACAAATTTCCATGTAATCTGTACATGTATATGATGCTTTAAATTCCGCATCAACATGTTACAGGAGATAAAAAATAGCAGTAAAATAAATATTGTAAGCCACACACATATACTGAATATTCCAACATTTCAGAGGATCGAAAAAAAATGAATCAATGGGAGGAAGCATTAAACACCAAATTCCAGTTCCACAGCGACAACACCAGGGAGCGAGGTGAAGGAAAGAGATTACCTGCACTTCGCCGCCCCTCCTCGCCGTCTGCCGTGCTAGCTGCGCGCCCTCGCCGTCGTTTTGCTGCTGCCGCCGCTGCGGAAAAATGAGATTGTGTTTTTTGTGAGAGACGAGATTTTTTTTTGAGGGGTTTGTGAGAGAAGAGAGACGAGATGAAATGGGGAGTACGTCGATGGGCATGGCCTACAGCCCACATTTATTTTACACTTTTCACGGCAACTCGTGGAAAATGTAAGTACCCCTAAAAAAAAGGAAAATGTAAGTACTGATTTAACAGACTGGCCAAGACCACTCGGGCTATCATCCCCCTCCTCCTTCCGCGGGCGACCGGCCGCGCCCCACCCTCCGCCTTCTCTAGCCCCCTCCTCCCCGCCGTCGTTGCTGGCGCCCGCGACCGGCTTGGCCGTGGGGACGCTGGTGGCGGCTGCCCCCTGACCTTCCCCTCTCGGTGGCTCCCCGACGCGGGGCGAAGCTACACCGAGGGGGTGCTCCTAGGCGGCGGCGGGGCTTGCGGGCGGACGGCTGGACGGCGGGGCTTGCGGGCGGACGGCTGGACGGCGGCGGCGTTGTTGAAGGCGAGGTGTTGTTGCGGTGCGACCTGGTGGTAGCCACTTGGCCCGGATCTGGGCCCTATGGGCCCATCTGGGCTTGGGTGGGCCCATGGTGGTGCGGGCCTACGGCGGGACTCCCGGGAGGCAGGGGAGCGACACGAGTTGACGGGTGCTGGTGGCACCGACGCCCGCCTGCTGCACCATGGCCGACGGGGCTTAGCAGGCCGTTTCGAGCCTGGCGGGGCCGGAGGTGGCCTGGTATGCCCTGCTGCCTTGTCCGAACGGCGATCACGATGGTGTAGGAGGCGCTGGCCTCTCGCATGACGACGGTGGAGGTTGTTCCCTCCCGCTTGGCTTCGATGTTGCTGCTATGTCGCTTGGCGCTTCTCTCCAGGCTTCTTGGCCTCGTGTTGGTGTTCGTAGTGTGACAAGGTGTGTGGCGGCGCTACTGCGGTGGCGCATGGGGTTGGGCGGTGGTCTGGCTGGTTGGCTCCGGTTAGGCGATGGGGTTTGGAGTGCGGGAGAAATCCTTGTCGGTTCATCCGGCTCCGATGCGGTGACACCGGCGGGTGCCACCATTCCTTCCCAAAGCCCTAGAGGGTATCAGGGGTAGCCATCCCCTACTTTCCTCGCGTGCCGGGGGAAACCCTAGGGCTTGTTCGGGCAGCAGCGTCGTCGGCGTCGCATCCCTTCTTGTAGGTGTTGCTTGATACGCGGTGGATTGGAACCTCGGGCTGTGGTGATTTGTCTCCGGAGGGCGCAGCAGTGGCGGGTCATCCGCTCTCTGTGAGCTGCCGTTGCTGGCATTTTTTCTTCTTCTTTTTCTTTTGGGTTTGATGTGTTGCTCGTCCAGTAATGCTATATATCGGTGTTGGTTGCTTTGAAATACAAAGCGGAGGAAACCCCTTTTTCGATAACTTAGCAGAATAAAAAAACTAACAATATATAAGTAGACTAAAAAAACTAATGAGTATATAAGCCTATATCTTGCGGACAAGAAAGTTTGATTCCTAGGTATATCTACATCCTTTATGATTTTTTAAGTAATTACAAAAAGTCAAAAATTCAGAAAATACTTTTGAAATAAAATTGACCTACCACTATACTTGTGAGAAAAATTCCATGTAAAGAAAATTACCCTTTGACCTATTTTCAGAAAAGAAAAATTTCAATCAAAATAGTGTGACAAAGTGACCTATAATCATAAATAAATTGTGTCTTTTTTGCCCTGAAGTCAATGTTGTTTCTTTTCCTAAAAAAAATATACTAGTGGAAACGAAAGGCAAGTTTAATCTGAAAATACTTCTAAACTATTTTGAACTTTTGTTTAATTAGTAAAAAAAAATCCCCATATGAGGTGTATCTACAACCAAGAACGAAAGTGTATTTTTCTATATATTGCTCTCAAAGGTCTAGCTGGTCCAACTGTGCAACACATAGGGAAAAAAAGGGCTGGCCCAAAGAAGCAGTTTTTTTTTTCCAAAGAAAAAACATTCATAGGATTTTTTTTTTAAATGAGCTTATTTATTTACACCCACAAAGTTGCCATTTTTAAGTTATCACATAAAAAAACTGTGTACAAAAAGAGGAAGTGACAGTACAAAAATAATAAAAATGTCATCCTCAAGAATAAATTAGGTGTACATGACATGCTAATAGTGCATATGTAAAAACAAATAGGTGTTCAAATATTTAATAATAGTAATTGTATGATAAATAATTGCCTTCCTTCTCCTTTTTATGATGACATTGCCTATATGCCTATCGAGCTGTATGGTTATTTGTAAACTTGGTCCGGGCTCCATATCGGGTGGCCCTGGTTAAGCATGATAGGGCATATACGGCTTTCGAAGGAAAAATAATGAATTATCTCTTTGCCAAGTTTGGTACGTCACCGAAAAGTCAACAACGAATTGCCGCACACCGAAGCGGCAATTTGTTATTTTCAGAACGACATTGACGAATTGTCGAAATCCACGGTGACAGAAGTCACATTCACGAATCGGACTTGTGTTGTCAGGGTGGATTTCGACGGGCATCGCGTTATGTTTTAGGAAGATGAAGACTTGCGTTTGGCTCGTCTTAGCTTAGTTTCTTCGACGTGTTTTGTTGGGAGTCTTTGTGTGAAAATAAACAAATAAATAAATAAAATGCTTCTATATCTATGTAATTGTTGGTTCCCTAGATTGGTAATATAGTGGTAGCATGGATGGTTGGGTTTTATAGGTGAAGGAGAGAAGGTTCTTCATGTGATGAGTGTGAATCCCTCATTCATCCATGTAAAAATCTCATCTTTCCTTTTGCTTAACTGAAAGAAAGAAGCAAAGCAGAGCGGCGTCCCCTGTTACCCAGCACAGCAGTGGAGTCAAGCCTCAGTCGTCTCCCCTGCTCCGCCGCCGCCGCCGGCGATGGCGCGCAACCCCTGCGACATCCGCATCCTCCTCGTCGCCGCCGCCGTCGCCTTCATCTACATCCAAGTAAGAAAGAGTAACACCCTCCCTCCTCTGCGAACCAGATCCATCCGGGGATCTGACCGCCCCTTACGTCTCCCCTGCGAATCAGGATTATTAGTCGAGTAGATGGTGGTGGGATTCCGGTCTCTGTTTTCCTGATTGTGATTTCCCCTTGTGTTTGCGTCGTCTTCTTCTTCCTCAGGTGCGGCTGTTCTCCACCCAGTCGTCTAATTCCCACGACGCCGGACGCCTCGCGGAAGCAGTAAGCGCTTAGGATGCCCCCCCTTCCCCTCTTTTTCTAACTAATCCAACAAGCTGCTGTTATGCTGACAAACAAACAAACACGCGCAGGAGAAATGCGAGAGCCAGCTGCACGCCATGATCGATCAGGTCAGCGCACAGCAGGAGAAGATCGCCGCACTCGAAGGTACCTGCCTACCTACCTGCTACTATCTTTCACACCTTAGCCCTCCAATCTGCTGCCACAATTCAATTCTGATGCCGTTCCTCCTCAAGGTTCAAATGCTCCAAACACATAATTAGTTACTTCTCAACATAGATAGGCATTACCAAGGTTCTCAACTTAGTTATGAAATTTCCCCTCATTCCTTTGAGCTCTCCTCTTCCACACGCAGATAACCTGACTGCAAATCCTCTTCCGCTGGCTGGTATTTTACGGTATTAAATCCTTTCTGTTAATGCAACAGAGATGAAGGTACGCCAAGACGAGGAGCGCGTGCAGCTCAAGATTTTGATCCAGGATCTTGAAAGTAAGCATGGAATCATTGCCCTATGCATACCTTTCGTTATTGGTTTCAGCTACGATGGCTCTTTTTGGCGTGTCTCTGACCTCCTGTTGTCTTTTAGTCATCATAGTATGGTACACGCATCTTCGGTCCTAGGCTACAGCATGTTTTATCCATCCAATTCCAAACCTTGCCATGCTAGAACCTCATGCACATGCTTGTCTCCATGTTGAACGGTCGACAATACCGCAGCATCCACTCTGATGCTTCATCTTCAAATTGGAATCATTCTTTCTGGAGGAGGCATAGTTTCAAATTATTATTTTCTTTAACTTCTCAAGATTAAAGTATTTTAGGGAATGTTGTCTGTTTAAATATATGGCATCACAATAAATGGTTGAGTCTAACACTTAGTGCAATGCATTCAGTTTTGGGCTGAATGCTCCAAAATGTTACCGAGACATCCGGAACTTGAAAAATCTAACTCTACCTTTAACATTTCTTTTTGGTGCAGAAAGGAGTTTACAGACCTTAATAGACAAGAACGTGGTATGTGATCTTGCTAACCTTTATTGCTCTACAGGATCGACCTCATCTCTTTCTGACAACAGGTTCCTGTCGCCGCTGTTGTCATAATGGCTTGCAATCGACCAGACTATTTGCAGAGGACAGTGGAATCTATCCTCAAGTATGCTCTGTTTTCTCCATTCCTTTCATTTCACAAAACAAGAGAAATTCAATGTCGACTGTTTTGTTTATTTCTTTAAGACCACACTCAGTTGATGACACCTGTGTCAGTTATCTTTGAAATCGAGTCGCACTGTTGATTACTACTCCCTCCGTTCCTAAATATAAGTCTTTAAAGAGGTTTCATTAGTGGACTACATACGGATGTATATAGACATACTATAGAGTGTAGATTCATTCATTTTGCTTCGTATGTAGACTCCTAGTGAAATATCTTAAAAGACTTATATTTTGGAACGGAGGGAGTAGACAGCATCAATGAGGAAACTTAGACATTACTTCCTAATCTGTTAATTGCTCTTTTTAGATCCATGTAGCTTCAGTTTGTGCTTTGTACAACACCCTTCCTGACAAAATAAATGATGGACGGTAACTCTTTCAGGTATCAGAAAGCAGTTGCTTCAAAGTTTCCACTATTTATATCACAGGTACTGCTAATAGCAATTTCAGTTCCTGTTCTCAGTCACTTTAAGTGTGTGGGAAGGAATTTTTTTACATTGGTTCTTCTAATCGCAGGATGGAACAAATGGAGAAGTAAAAAAGAAAGCTTTAAGTTACAATCAAATAACATTTATGCAGGTGCGTAAAGAAACACTTGCTTTATGCTTAGTTGCCTCATAGAACAGAACAAACTCTGTTTCTCTTGTAATATTGCTAGCATAGCTGATACGAGCATTTATGCAGGTGCTGACAGAAACACTTGCTTTATGCTTCTTAATTGCCTGCTAGAATAGAACAACTCTGTTTCTCTTGTAATATCGCTAGCATAGCTGATACATGCTATATGCATGACTGCTCATACCAAGTAGACATATAAGTGCAAAAATTGAAATAAAAATTTGGCCAGCAAGAAGCTGTAGTTGTATCGAGAGGTGGTAGCGAATCTAGATGGAGGTAGGACTTGAAGCATTCGAGAAATGTCGGAGCAACACTAATCCAACAGCAAAATGGCTTAGCCACAAGGAGACATGTTCACTTGTGGCATCTTGATGTGCCACTTTTTAAGGGGGCACTAGATTATTTTGGTACTGGGAAAGTAGGTTATGTACGTGGATGTCAGATGCAGTGATGTCAATGGTCCAAACGTTGAAATGGTCTGCCCCTGGTACAACATCAATGGGCGAGGAAATGGTGCAATGAAGTGGGAGGGGGTGGGGGGAGGTTACTGAATTTGGATGATTGTACTTTTTTCTAGTTTCAGTCTTCTCTAAATAGCGTTTCCAGTATTTTTCTAAGAATCCAGGCTACCAGCAAATGATTTGTTAGTGTTCCTTTTGCCTTTGATGTGTTGCAGCATGTGGATCTTGAGCCTGTGCGCACTGAAAGACCAGGAGAAAACGTTGCATATTACAAGATAGCTAGTAGGTGGTCCTCAATTGTTGAGTGCTTTCTTAGGATTGATGATATGATCGATTCTTGTCCTCATAGTTTTTCTTAACTCAGACCACTATAAATGGGCGTTGGATGAGCTATTCATTAAGCATGATTTTCGCCGAGTAATCATTCTGGAAGGTCTGATCTCTTTTTGATGGTTCTATGACTGTCTTGTTCTTAGATATGTCTGCATGCCATCTCATATTTCCATGGCTAATTGGCTAATAGATGACATGGAGATCGCTCCAGATTTCTTCGACTACTTTGAGGCTGCAGCAAAATTACTTGATAGTGACAAGTATGTTACAATTATACTCTGATTGTATATGCCAAGACAATGCATTAATATCAAATGTGCTAATTATTTTGCTGTAATTGTTGCCATTGTGGCATTGAAGGTCGATAATGGCTGTTTCTTCTTGGAATGACAATGGGCAAAAGCAGTTTGTTTATGACCCAAGTTAGTATTCTTATAGGCCTCTGTTCAACTTTATTTCCACATTAATAAGGATAATTACTCATTTTTCTACATAACCCATTGCAGAGGCTCTTTACCGTTCAGACTTCTTTCCTGGGCTTGGATGGATGCTAACGAAGTCAACATGGATGGAGCTGTCACCAAAGTGGCCCAAAGCATATCCTTGCTGCTGCCTACTGATTCTTAGATTAGCAGATATGCTTTCCTTTACTGCCGTGTATCATCTGTTTCATCCTTGACGAGAGTTAACTTATTGGGATGACTGGGTGAGGCTAAAGGAGGTACACAGAGATCGACAGTTTATTCGGCCAGAAGTATGCAGAACATACAACTTTGGCGAGCATGTATGTTGGCTATTCTACACCAATGCAAATTTATCACTGCATTTTTGTTTGCAGTAACGACGAGCAGATTAGCACTTGAATGTTTTGAGCCATTGGTTCTGGATTGCTGGCATTTAACACGTGCTTTTTTATGGTTCTTTTCCAGGGATCAAGCATGGGACAATTCTTCGATCAATACTTGAAACCAATCAAGTTAAATGATGCTCATGTAGGCAGATCTTCCCATGTGTTTAAATTTTATAAGCTCTTTGTTCCTGAGACTTACTTGGGCCCCTCTTGTGGTCACAGATTGACTGGAATTCCGAGGACCTGAGCTACCTCAAGGAGGTAAGGATTATTAATCTGTTCTTCAGAGAGAAAGTTGTTGTTTCCATAAGAGGGTGCCTAATACTTGTGTTGGTGGCATCAGGACAAGTTTTTAACCAAATTCGGAAAAGACGTGGCTAGCGCCACACCTGTGCATGGATCCGATGCTTTGTTGAAGGCCCACAATCTGGATGTGGACGTAAGGATTCAGTATGACAACCAGGGTGATTTCGAGCGTATAGCTCGTCAATTTGGAATATTTGAAGAATGGAAGGTCCCTTGTTAACTCGGTTTAATTCGTGAATCTTGCAATTTAGCTGAATACACGATGGCTCATGTTCTGATTTTTCTGCCCTTGTTTCCCAGGACGGTGTTCCACGGGCGGCTTACAAAGGCGTGGTGGTGTTCCGGTACAAGAGCAGCCGAAGACGGATATACCTGGTGGGCCCTGACTCTCTTCGCCAACTTGGGGTTTAGCATAGTGTTGCCAAGGTTGGGAAATCTGTCAACATGGGGAAGTTGACACCCTGATGTAGCAAAACATTGAATGATAGGGTGCAAATTCAATGCACAGTTGCCAAGGATATTTTTTCCTTTTATGATGGATGGATGATGGGTGTTTATTTCGCCCTCGAGTCGAGGTCTCGTGGGGTTTCGCCGTCCGTCTACAGTCAAGGAGGGGATAGAGTAGAGTAAGAGCAAGGGAAGAAGAGCGCACGGTGACGAGAATCGCAGAGATAAACTATTTGGCTGGGATTCATTCATCCATGTGTGTGTGGGTGTAGTTAGTAAAATGGGGTTGTTTGTATTGAATTAAGTTTGTGTGTGTGTGTGTTTACTAATACATGATGATGTAAGAAGAAAATTGTTGCTTGTGTTTGAATATTGGTGATGCTGGTTTTGAAGTTTGAATCTGTCTGTCCATGTGAAAGGAGTCCAGTTCAGCCTAGTCAGCAATACTATCCATGTGGTATATCTGTGTGTGTGTAGTAGGGTGGTAGTAGTTGGGTTGGAATGAATTGAATGGGTAAGAGGTTGGTTGGTGGTGGCTTAGAATGGATCAGGTCAATCCCATCCATCCATTCCATCCGATGATCATGTTTTTAATGCAGAAGAAGCTAATGACACTGATTTGACTTGTTGCCTGGAGTACTAGCAACACATACTACTGGTATTATTATTTGAGCTGACCAAAACAAAGCATTATTTGACTTGTCCACACATGGTACTGGTAGGCTATATATACAACTCTAGCAAAGTTGGACGAGGTTAGTACATTTCATAAACTACTCCCTCTATATCTAAATACTTGTAGTTGAGAAAAACTACTCTAGTTTTCTCTAACTATAATTATTTAGATAGTACTAAAGTAAATTAATTTACCAAGAAAGAAAGAGGGTTTCTTCTGTGACAGTAAAAAAGAAGAGACCGAAAGAGTAGTCCTTTTAAAACAACAAAGAAAGAAAGTTGAGTGCAACGTTTTTTTGATGTCCAGGCTCATCTGCACCTACACTGAATAAAAAAAATACTAAAAAAATTCAACAAATTCCAATGTTTTTCGGTGGTATAGAATTTGATGCGTGAGGTACGCTTTAATTTTTAAATCATTTAAACTTCTCAGCAGCTCTCAGAAAAAAAAGACAAAATCGGATCAAAACAGTGGATGAACAGTAAAAAAAATAGAGGCCCTGGATTTGTCTTTTTTGCCTACAGCTGTTTAGATGTCGAAACATTGGCGCGAACAAATTATCTACCATCCAATTTGTTTTGATTTTTTTTTATTGAGCGCGTGCGGGTGAGCAATCCTGGTCTCAGAAATGGATTTTCGATGGTTGTGTTGCTTTTTTGTCGTGGTGAAACGAGTATGTCTGGATTCAAGTCCGAGAATTGATATGGAGTGGTCGCATATTTGGTGGATTTGGTTTAGGCTTTAATTTTAGTGGTGTGTGTTGACCATGAATTGTTTGTGTAAGTCGTTTCAGTCTCTGCGAATGTGGTCATAATAGTAACATGCTTCATGTCCATATATAGGAACGTAGTACGTGTTGTTGGGGTTTGCGTTTTCTCGGGGAAATAAGAGAAGGAAAGAAAAAAAAGGCACCATTGATTGTTGACCTTGAGACAGTGTAAACGGCTTTGGATTTGGTCTTGTGTTTCCATATGCATTTGCGTTTTCGTTTTATTTGGTGGTGGTGGATTCAGTCAGTCGGATACTAGTACTAGTAGCAGCAGCAGTATGAATATGAAATAAAAGGAGCAACTTTTCTTTCATTTCATTTCATTGTCTATCTGTCGTCGGCGGGCAGCTCAGCACAGCACAGCTGCCGCTTCTTCTTCCTTCCTCCCCTGCCTGCGACTTTGATTGATTCAGCCTCCTCGTCGCCGCCGTCGCCCTCCGTTCCCCATTCCTTCATTCTCCTCCGCTGATTCCTCCTGCGCCGCCGACACCGACTCTCCTCCTCCGCCTCCTCCTCCTTGCTGCTGCGCCCCGCCTCCTCTCCGGGCAGGGCAGGGCCTCCTCCTCCTCCTCCTCCTCCTCTCCGGGCAGGGCAGGGCCGCCGCCGCGGCGCAGATCCAAGAAAGAAAGAAAGAAAGATAGAAAGAAGGTCGATTTCTTCTCCATCTCCGCTCACTCATCTCTAAAAGGTTCCCATGCTCTTTAATTTACTTTATTTATTATTACTCGATTCCCCACCGCTCCGCAACCACCAAACAAATTTTTACACTACTCTAGTAAGCATCCTGCTTTGATCAAATCAAAGACTGCTTGGGTTGCCCCATTGATTTTGATTTTGATTTTGATTTCTAGTATTGGGTTGGGTTGGGTTGGGGACACAATTTTGTAATTCCATTCCAATTCCATTCCATTTGTATCAGTATTGGGGAAGGGAGGCAAGGAAGGTAGCAGCAGCTTTACTTAGTTTTGACTCTAGGCTAGGCTCCTCTGGTAACTCACTTCAGATTACACTTACACCTATCATCATATTCATTTCATTTCGTTTCGTTTCACCTATGCATGCTATCCTCTCCACAAAACCTATAATCAGTTTGTGGAGATAATAGATAGGTACCCAATTCCTTCCTACACTAGATTACATAGGTAGGTAGCAGCAGCCAATGAGCTAAATTAAGCAGGCCATGGATAATAAAAAAGGTGGTTTGTTGAGCAAATTAAATTTTTCGATAACTCTAAGTGTAATCTGAACATATGAAGAATCCTTATCTGACTTGTGTGGCATCTGCACTGCACAGCTGCAAGATGATGGCCCGGAACTCGGACGGCGAGCTGGAGGAGCAGTCCACCGAGGGTTACCAGGAGGCGGCGTTCGAGGCCTTCATGTGCCCGCTCACCAAGCAGGTCATGCAGGACCCTGTCACCATCGAGACGGGCCAGACCTTCGAGCGCGAGGCCATCCTCAAGTGGTTCAGGGAGTGCCGCGACAACGGCCGCAGGCCCACCTGCCCGCTCACGCAGCGCGAGCTCCGCACCACCGACATCAACCCCAGCATCGCCCTCCGCAACGTCATCGACGAGTGGAGGGCCAGGAACGATGAGAAGGACCTTGACAAGGCCTGCAACGCCCTCAGGCTGCACCCCGAGGACGACGAGGACGACACCCTGCGCGCCATGGCCTACATCTCGCAGATATGCCAGCGGAGCGGCGCCAAGAAGAACCTCGTGCGCGCCCAGGGCATCATATCCACGCTCGCCGACTTGCTCAAGAGCAGCAGCAGGAGGGTCCGCCTCAAGTCCCTGCAGGTCCTCCGCACCGTCGTCGAGGACAATGATCAGAACAAGGTTCTTCTTTTCTTTTCTTCCCTGCCCGATTTTTGCACGGTTGATCCAGTGAATGCTCTGTTCAAGTAAGCAAGCAACTATATCTATATGTATGTATGGTTGGTTTCTTTTGCAGGAAGAGCTGGGGAAAGGCGACACCGTGCGCACCATCATAAAGTTCCTGTCGAACGAGAACATACAGGAGAGGGAGCTTGCGGTTTCTTTGCTGTATGAGCTCTCAGAGTATGAGCCCGTGTGCGAAAGGATCGGCGCGGTCTATGGAGCGATACTCCTGCTGGTCGGCATGGGGAGTAGCAAGTCAGAGAACATGATGGCTGTGGAGAAAGCAGAGAAAACGCTCAAGAATCTGGAGAAGTATGACACTAACATCAAGCAAATGGCTGAAAACGGCAGGCTGCAGCCTCTCCTCACCAAACTGCTTCAAGGTGCATTCTTCAGCCCTTGCTGCATTATACAGTAGTAGTTTTGAATTCTGAGACTTTCTCAGTCTCTGTTTTGAACTGCAAAAAAGGGGATTAGTTTGGAAATAACATGAATCATTTCACTGCTTTAAGGTATATATATATATATAAATTTTATAGATGGAGTTTAAATTTGTGGTGGTCTTAATAATCAGATGAGCTTCTTTTTGAAATGCAGGAGGGCCTGAGGTGCAGGTTACCATGGTTGAGTACCTCGGGGAGCTCGCGTTGGCCAACGACGTGAAGGTGGTGGTGGCGGAGCAGGTTGGAACGCTGCTGGTGAGCATCATCAAGACGGGCGGCCTGCCGGCGAGGGAGGCGACGCTCAAGGCGATGAGGGAGATGTCATCCAACGAGCTGAGCGCCAAGATACTGCTGCAGGCTGGCATCCTGCCGCCGCTGGTCAAGGACCTCTTCTCCGTCGGCGCCAGCAGCCACTTCCCCATGAGGCTCAAGGAGGTATCCGCCACCATCCTCGCCAACCTGGTGGCCTCCGGCGCCAGTTTCCGCTCCATCCCGCTGGACGACGCCGGCAGGCAGACGCTCCTGTCCGAGGACGTGGTGCACAGCCTGCTCCATCTCATCAGCAACACCGGCCCCGCCGTGGAGTGCAAGCTGCTCAACGTCCTGGTCGGCCTCACCAGCTCCCCGGACACGGCCCAAGACGTGGTGTCGGCCATCAAGAGCTCCGGCGCCACCATCAGCCTGATCCAGTTCCTGGAGGCAGCCCACCGGGAGATCCGCGTGGAGTCCCTCAAGCTCCTGCGCAACGTGTCGCCGTACATGGGCGCCGAGCTCGCCGACGCACTCGGCGGCCACCTCAGCAGCTTGCTCCGGGTGATATCCGACCCCGGCGCCGGTGGCGTGACGGAGGAGCAGGCGGCAGCCGTGGGCCTGCTGGGTGACCTCCCGGAGAGGGACTCGAAGCTGACGCGGCAGCTGTTCGAGCTGGGAGCGTTCGGCACGCTTAGCACGAAGCTGGCAGAGCTCCGGCGGGGCGCCATCCGCGGGAACCGGTACACGACGCCGCTGACGGAGGGGATGGTGAAGGTGATGTACAGGCTGACGTGCATGCTGCAGGAGGCGCCAGAGTACGTGGAGTTCGCGCGTGAGGCCGCCCTGGCGCCGCTGTTCGTGGAGCTGGTGCAGGTGAACGGGCAGGACGCGGTGCAGCTCTACTCGGCGCTGGCGCTGGAGAAGCTGTCCCTCGAGACGAGGAACCTGACGGTCATCCCTGACCCCCCGCCGCCCGCGCCTTCCGGGTTCCTGTGTGCGTGCTTCGGGGTGCCATCGTCGACGGGTGCTGCTGCTGGTCGTCCGGTGGGGGTGTGCCGGGTGCACGGCGGGTTCTGCTCGCTGCGGGAGAGCTTCTGCCTGGCTGAAGGCGGTGCCGGGGGGAAGGCGGTGGAGCGGCTGGTGGCGTGCCTGGATCACCTGAACCCGGAGGTGGTGGAGGCGGCGCTGGCGGCATTGGCGACGCTGGTGGGGGACGGGGTGGAGGCGGCGGAGGGCGTGGGCGTGCTGGGGGACGCGGACGGGCTGCGGCCGGTGGTGGACATCCTGGTGGAGAACCGGACGGAGGCGCTGCGGCGGCGGGCGGTGTGGGTGGTGGAGCGCATCCTGCGGGTGGAGGACATCGCGCAGGAGGTGGCGGCGGACCAGACGGTGGCGTCGGCGCTGGTGGAGGCGTACCGCAACGGCGACCCGCGCACGCGGCACACCGCCGAGCGCGCCCTCCGGCACCTGGACAGGATCCCAAACTTCTCCAGCGCGTTCCATGCGCAGGCACGCCGGCCATGATCATGAAGCCACCCACCCTCTTCTTCTTTTGTAGTATGTAATGTAATTTATTTATTGTGTAAATGTATGTAGCTTCATTTTATTTGTTTGTTTGTATGTTGATGAATAGGATAGGAGTATCTATGACATGACAATCACAATTGGAAACAAGATGATGATGATTTGTTAAGTTGCACCTTGATAATAAAAAAATAAAAACAAACAATTATTTTGAGACGGAAGAAATACTAGTTACTTGCCATGGGTAGAGGCAGAACAGGGACAGTTTTTCAACTTAGCTTTGAACAGAGGCAGCAAATGGCAGTTGACGATGGCTGTACAAATAAATGTTGTATGTTTGTACCTCCCTCCATTTCATACATAGTCTGCTACAAGATGCATGCAGATGTTAGAATGTATGTACTCATTTACCCAGTCTGGAATGTATTAATATTACCACCGACACCCTCCAAAAAGGAATGATGCCACCCGCCGGTGTCTGAACGAACCGGCAATGATTTCTCCCCCACTTCAAACCCCACCGTCTAACCGGAGCCGACCAGCCAAACCACCGCCTAACCCCATGCGCCACCATCCACGCAGTCTCACTGCGAACACCAACACGAGGCCAAGGAGACCGAAGAGCTGCAACATCGAGGAAGCAGCAACACTGAAACCAACTCTACAAACTCTTGGGTTTATTAAAGTTTGCTTCACTTAGTCGGAGTCTGAGAGGCGGCATCGAGCTATGCTCACGGCGCGTGCCGGTGGAATGGATGGATGCAGGAGGAAGGAGAATTCGGCACTTCCAAGACTTTGATTACAAATTCCTTTTGTTTGGATGTGTTTGTAAGGAGCTGTGAGACTTAATATATGCCCTTGGGCCTTTTCGGCAAAGAAAGTTGCGCCGAAGGTGAATCACATATAAGTATATATTGCTACCTTTTTAAAGGTTTTACCAATGGAGCTTTTTTTTTTTAGAACCGGGCTTTCTCCCCTTCCCATTACTTTTCATAACGGAAATACAATGTTTTAGGACCAGAAAAAGAGAGGGAAAGGGAAAAAAAGCGAGTTCAGAGCAATATCAGGAAACCCGCCATTCACGCCTGTCATCAGGAACATGAATTGCGGGGCAAAAACCTGATATCACTCAAAACCACACTACAGGAAATATAAGTATCATAGCCACCACACCTATCATCAGACCAGGCTCATCCAAAAGAGCACCAAAAGCCAAACTAAGAACAAGTTTTACTCCCAGCAGATCATAAAATCCTCACGCACCATCATGGACAGCAGATCATCATCATCATAAAACAACATCACCATTCATCCCAGATCCCTTCATTCTCCTCCCGCTCTGTTGCTTCAGCCCTCGACGGTTCGCATAGACGTAGCATTTGAGCTGCACTTCTCTTCAGCAGTTGGGCCCCCTTCTTGACATTATCTGCCATCTCTGGTTTCTGCATACCTGCCCAGTAATCCAAAAATGCACTAGTTGTGAAAGCAATTTCAAAAGGAGTATTGATAAAATTTTTCTCAAAGGTAGCCCTATTCCGGGCCAACCAAATAGACCAACAAACTGCAGCTAAGCCAACAGTGTATATTTCATAAAAACCTGGCAAAAAAGCATATAACCACGAATAGACCTGCCAGATTGTTTTTGGAACATAACTAGTACCAATAACAGCACCTAATGTTCTCCATACAATCTTGGCCACAGAACATCCAAAGAAAAGATGTTGTGCCGATTCAAGTTCACTACAAAAAGAACATTTAGTATCTCCCTGCCACTGTCTTTTTTTCATATTATCTCTAGTAAGAATAGAATTTTGGAACAGTTGCCACAGGAAAATTTGTATTTTCAAAGGGATTTTAGCCCCCCAAATCCACTTATAATGAGCCCCTGCAAGGTTCCTCTCCAACCATCTGTACATAGACTTAGTGGAATACATTCTGGAATTATCCAACTTCCAGTAAACCTCGTCATTTTAATCTGCACAAACTTTATCTAACACCCATTGCTTCATATCTCCCAATTCTGAAGCATAGCTAGAGATAACCTCCTCCTAAAGGAAGTAAGATGATTCATACTTTCTATTTTATCCACAGTACAATCTTTATCTAAACAAATCTCAAAAAGATCAGGATATTTATCTTTCAACAGAAAATTCTCACCCAGATCATCTAGCCAAAGACTAGCAATGTTACCTTTCTTAAGCACCACCCCTCTACCAGCCATATAATAACCTTTAACTTTCATAATATTCTTCCAACAAGGAGAATCAGAAACTTTCTTTTTAATTTTAGCTACAGATGTCTTTTGGAAGTACTTAGCTTTCACAATATCTTGCCATAACTCGTCCTTCTTTTCCAATTTCCACCACCATTTGGTTAATAGGCTAATATTCTGTTTCCTCAGATCTTTAACCCCCAGGCCCCCTTTTGTTTTAGATCTACAAACACGTGACCATTTCACCATATTATAACCTCTTCTTCCCTTGCGATGCCAGAAGAATTTTCTTCTCGGCTTGTCCCACTTTTCCAGCGTTGATTTCTTAAGCAACACCATGGACATATAGTAAGATGGGATGTGAGATAGTACCGCATTAACCTTAATGAGTCTACCCCCACTAGATAAAGACTCACTGATCCAGGATTCCCCATGACTGATGAACTTGTCATCAACAAAAAACCAGTCACTGCATTTAAGCCCAGCATAACTAATCGGCATACCTAAGTATTTAATAGGGAATGTCCCAATCTCACAGTTGAACATATCAGCATATTTTCTCATAATGTCATCATCAGCACCAACCGAGAAAATCTCACTTTTCACAAAATTAATCTTCAGACCAGACATGATCTCAAAAAGATAAAGTAGCAGTTTAATATTCAAAGCATTCTTAATATTGTCTTCAAAACACAAGATAGTATCATCTGCATATTGGAGGATAGCCACTCCATTTTCAACCAAGTCTGCTGCTAGTCCAGTGAATAGGCCATTACTTTGTGCTTTTAAGACCATCTTAGTAAGGCAGTCAGCAGCAAGATTAAAAAGGAAAGGTGATAAAGGATCCCCTTGTCTCACTCCCTTAGCACTTTGGAAATATTCTCCCACCTCATCATTTAGTTTCACACTGACAGTACCACCCACCAGAATTCTTCTAATCCATTCAGTCCAGCGTGGGTTAAAATTTCTTTTAGTATGACACTCCAATAAGAAATCCCAGTTGACTTTATCATATGCTTTCTCAAAGTCAAGTTTAAGGACAATCCCTACTTTTTTCTGAGCATAAGTATGATGCAGGATCTCATGTAATGACATGATCCCGTCCATAATATCTCTATTTTTAATAAAGGCATTCTGGTGTCGACTAAACAAGATGTACACATGGGGTTCTAATCTGATAGTCAACACCTTAGTAATTAGCTTGTAGATACATCTAAGTAAGCATATGGGTCTGAACTGCTGCATTTTATTAGCTCCAACAACTTTGGATAGCAGTGTTATGATACCATAATTGAGTCTCTCTACATCAAGCTTATTTTCATGAAACCAATGAAAGAGAGGCATCACATCATCCTTAACAATATCCCAGCAAGATTGAAAGAATTCTATAGGTATATTATCAGGCCCAGGGGCTTTGTTATGCTTCATAGAAAACAGAGCATTTTTCACTTCTGTATCAGAAAAGGGTCTAGTTAAGAGAAAGTTTTCAATATCACCTAGTTTCTCTTTATCACACCACATATCTTCCTCAATCTTGCACAAGTTCCCAGGGGCAGGACCAAAAAGTTCTTTATAAAAATCAGTAGTATGTTTAAGCATGTTCTTATTTCCTTCTATAATCATATCCCCACAGCTAAGAGACACAATAGTATTTCTTCTCCTCCTTCCATTCACAATCCTATGAAAATACTCAGTATTACTATCTCCTTTTAACAACCAGTTATCATGCGATTTCTGCATCCAAGCTACCTCCTCTTCCAGTAGCAAACCATTTAACTCAACCTGCATCTCCACTTTCTTGCAATATAGCTCAGGGTTCAAAACACCATTTTCTTGCAATTCCTCAATACGACCTAGTTCCTTCCTAAGCCACTTCCTTCTTTTCCTGGCATGGCCAAAATTATTTGAACCCCACCCTTTAAAATATTTCTTGAATCTCTTTAGTTTGATATTCAAAATATCAATAGGATTATCAGAATAGACAGGCTGCATCCAGATTTTAGCAACCACAATATGAAAATCAGATTTGTTTAACCAATTCAGGTCAAATCTAAACTCCCTTTTACCAAAATTAATGGGAACATTATCATCAGTATTGAGAATCAGGGGACAGTGATCTGACATCTCTCTAACAATCTTCCTAACAAAAGTGAAAGGAAACAGAAGTTCCCAAGATTTGGACATGAATACTCTGTCCAATTTCTCCAATGTGGGATTATGTTGATTATTAGACCAAGTAAACATACCACCAGCCATATCCACCTCTCGCAAGGAAAGCGCATTAAGAATGGAATTAAAAAGATCTGAGGAGTGTCCTAATTTCACTTTCTTATTTTTCTCCCTCGCAAATCTAAGAATATTAAAGTCACCTCCCACAATGTAAGGACAGGTAATGTGACTACACGTAGCCGCCAATTCTGTCAGAAAATCAGTTTTAAATTGTTCATGAGCAGATCCATACACCACCACAATACAGCATTTCATCTTATTTACCAATGGAGCTATCTGATTCTATAAATCTTCATCCGAGGACAAGTGGTGTTGCCTTGCCCATTTGGTGGCAGGTTGTGTTGTTGTGCATTGCATGACATGCTTCCATTGTCAATATAAAACACAGTGAGTTAGATGAAACTTAAAGCAATTATTATATATCGAGCCTATATATATATATCTTATGCATCCATCCTCGAGTAGGATTGGTACATGGTTTTGTAATAATAATGAAAAGAAAAAGGCATCACCAAATGGGGTCTTGGTCTGGGGAATATGCATCACCAAATCGAGCAGTAGTCGATCGGGATGAATATGCATGCGGTGACAAGGAGGGAGCAGACCACCAAGATGCACCAAAACCGGCAGTCGTCAGCGAGCGTGGTCTTTCCATCTCCATCTCCATCTCCATCTCCATGGGCATGGGCTGCAGGCTTCATCTTCCCATTCTCAACGTCGACAACGTGGACGTCGTACATCTCCGGCCGCCTTCCCATGCTGTGCCTCCACTTTTCCTACCTACCTACGTACGTCAAGGGTTTCTTCGGTTTGTTTGAGTTTGCCTTAGCTGTAGATGTAGAACAGGGACGATCGATCTAGGTTTAGGTTAGGTTATATATATATATATATGGACAAATAGATAAGTAGATAGGAGAGAGGTCGATCGGTTGATGGACGCAATGGATAGATATAATAGGTATATAGGAATTACCTGATTTCGGTTGGGATCGACTTGGGAATCCTAACGGATCGCCTGATCAATACTTCTCGGGGAAGGAAATATTTCCAATACGTACGTCTCTATGAAAGGAAATTTGCAATAAATACGTAAATATACTCGGCTTCACCATTAGTAGTAGCAGCCTGACCAATACGTACGTCTCTATGAAAGGAAATTTGCTGGCCAATTAACTTCATTTTTCCGATGAAAAAGGAAAAACAAAAAACTTCCTTTCCGATAACAACACGGCAGCTATCTACTTATAGTCTTACTTTGAATTTAGGGTTTTCTGGCAACATTTTCATATGCAGTAAGAGTAAGACTATGGCTGTATGCATCGCTCGATGCAGAGGCCGGGGCGATGCCTCCTTTTTGAAAAAAAAGTAAGAGTAAGACTAAAGATAATCAATAAATACTTCATCCGTCTTAAAATAAGTGTCTTAAATTTAGTACAATTTTATACTAGAGCTGGTAGTAGAAAGTTATGACACTTATTCTGAGACCTAGGTAGTACTGTATAATTTAGGGAACATTGTCAGGTAGATAGAAAATGTCACCTTTTTGCGAGTGGAATATTTGTATTACTCAACCACCAAGAGATTAAAATCAACAGAAGCTAGATCAACCACAATAGCGGCAAGTCATGATACGAGCAAACCTATGCAAACCATGAATAAAAGAATAAAATTATCTACCAATTCAGTATAAGTTGACGTGTTCTATTTGAATCAATCATATATTATGTGGCTTGGGTATTTTTTTTATAGAAGTAGGAAACTGTAGAAAATGTGATGAGATGTATCTCATATTTTATGAGTATGAATAAAAAATTGTACTTTGATTCACATCATATAACATTTTCCATTGATTTTAGGCTAATGTTCATTTTTCTATCAAATGTGGAGATCGAATGGTAAGCATTCCTCCATATAAATAGGATTCTATTCTTATAAACCAAAGGCCTTTAATAGCCAACTTTAAGGGCAACGGTATTAAGATCTTCTTCACAAAGACCAAACGAGAGCCTAGAGATCACGAGGAGGTTAGTCCAGCAAGTCCATCGGTGAGATGATTTTCTCTTCTAGCTACACAAGTATATGGATTTTTTTTTCTTTAAGATAAGTAAACTAGAGTTATGTGAACAATTGTCCATCCCCGTATGGCCGTGACTTTAGGTACATCACCACACATATACGCATCAAAATTTGGCAGAGGCCACGCGAACTTCCCCATTGATGATGAATGAATAGAGGTTTAACATCATCACTTGCAAAGAAGAATCATGAACCATATTTTAATCATCCACAAATGGTAGGGTCCATGCGAAAGTATACCTCCTCTATCACAAATTATGATGCCCAATCTCTTAATCGAAGAGATAGTAGTTCAACACTAAATTATGCCACCGGCAGCCCCCGGGTGAACCAGCATGTCCCCGAGCACCGCCGCATCACCGCCGTCTTCTCCGTGCAAGCAATTGGTTTAGAACATTGTACAGACGCCGCACGCATCCTCTCTTCTGTGACCATGACCGCCGTCGTCTTGTCCCCGGCCACACGACCTCTTCAGCGTGCTCACTGTGAGCATGTGGCCATTTCCTCCCTCCTTCCTCTCCTTCCCGTGCTGTTTTTAGAAAAGGAGGAAGACCCCGGGCCTCTGCATCTGAACGATGCATGCAGCCATTTTATTAATTATTCACAAAAGATCTTACAAAGTAATACATCAATAAGACTGAAGCCACCGTCTAGGCAACATATGTTGCTACTTCTATACAGTTGATGAAGGGATGCTGATAGTCTGGACCTAATACCAAACAAACCTCGCAGCCAAACCTAACATCTAAGACCTGAGGCCCCAACCAAGCTAGCTGCCGGCTATGGGGCACCCACTGGTCCGGCGCACACTCAGAGGTCGCCGCCGCCAACTGCCACCAATCCATCTTCAGAACTGTACTAACGCATCCACCTTGTCCGGTCTAGAGCCGTCGACGTCATCATGACGCTAGACATCGTCGCCCTCCTGCGCGAGTCCATCATCGCACATCAGATGCCAAATCACCAGGGCGCCACGCCATCGAGATCCGTCTCCTTCCCGTGCTATGTAGCCTCTTTCCGCCATCGCGTGCACCACCGTTGATCTTGACCTTGACATGGACCCCAGCCATCCGTACCACCCAAGAGGGTGCGACCTCCCTCTCCTACATGCCTCTTCTCACCGGGTGAGGTCCCCTGCGCCTCTCCCCATGATGCACAATTGCATCGGTGAACACACCTGCATGGTGACCTGCACACGCACGGATCGGCAACACAGCAGCACCGACAGACCAGCTACACATGCACGAGCGGCACCGAGACGGCACACACGGTGGAAAAATACAGCGAACCACTCGATCTAGCCCGGTCCCTAAAATCCAGACCGTTTGGGTGGCCGGTCCAAACAACGGCTCGGTCAGGGACCGGACTAGACCCTGTCCACCCTTGGATAAGATTCCGAAACTTCAATGGCAAAATTTCCTATAAAGTTGAAATCACGAGCCAACCAACCATTCTTCTGTGTGATCCGATGGTATTACACCCAAAATCCAAACCATTCGTATGAGGAACCGAAAAATAAAATTTAACTTGAATTTCGTACGGAAATCTTCCATTGTGGATCACCATGCTGTTTAAAACATACTCCTATATTTATATGGTGCAAACGTTGGATATTATAACAAGTGATTGCGCGACGCCAGTCCGATCCTGATCCGGATATCGTGCTGCCACCATTGATACCAATGCTGAGATGGTGGGTGAGGAGCTCTACAAGGAAGGGGAAGGAGTATGATGATAGAATAGAATAGACGGTCCGTATGCTTAGTTTAGCAATATGGCTCTCTGCTCGGTCACCACCATCAGAGCGGATGCACATGGTGTGTGCATGGGAGTTAGTGACTGACAGTACTGGAGGTCAACCTCAAGACTTTTGATTAATCTAAGCTCGCACATTAAAGCGCGATTTGACTGACGTGGAAGCCACGTACAGTGTGCAAGAGATGAGACGGCACATAATAAGTATACTACCTAGCAGCTCAGTGAAGATCAGTGCCCAACCAGGAGTATACTGGAGCTAGCTGGTGAGTGATCAAGGCACAGTGCTACATAGATAGAAGAAGGAGGAACTAAGAGCTACTAAGTGATCAAGCCAGTACTGGATACAAGAGCGAGATGAAGAAGGCCGGGAGGAACGAGAGCGGTAAGAAGGCTATGAGCAGAGGAGGAGGAGCGGCCGTCGCGTGTCTTCTGCTGCTTCCTCTCTTGGTCCTCGCCGTGCTCAAGACAGACTTCATGCCGCAGCAGCTTATTCACGGTACGTAACTGCTCTCCCCTCTCTAAATTACAAGCACCAGCTCGCTAACAAGAACAATTCTTGGGCTTTTGTCGCGTTTATATTCCGTTATTCCATGGTAGTAGAGCGCACCCGGTTCATATATAAATCGTATGGAAAAGATAGATACTGCTTGAGCATTTGGATTCACCAAGAATAAACCGTAAGTACTCCCTCCGTTCCTAAATATAAGTCTTTGTAGAGATTTTACTAGTGGACTACATACGGATATATATAGACATACTTTAAAGTATAGATTCTATCATTTTGCTTCGTATGTAGACCCTTAGTGAGATCGCTTAAAAGACTTATATTTAGGAACAGAGGGAGTACAAAGTAGTGAATTTTTCCCTATGTACATACATGCATGCCAGGCGATGACTAGTTATGAGATACATCATTCACCTTTAGATTGACAAGAAATCGACCCGGATCAACATTTAGTGTCCGTCTTTTTGAGAAATCGGCTGGTTTCGATGTTGTAGTATTCTTTAGTGTATATTGATGGTTCATCTGTTGCGACCGTCTACTTTGTGTATATTTGCGTTTTTGCTAAACGTCATGTCCCTGAAATTTTTGTTGGTGCGAGTCGAATTCAAATGAGATCGAAGTTCACGAGGAATGCAGCGACGAGCGTCGTCCCCGGAGAGGTCGAGCTAGGACCTCACCGGAGGCGGGGACGATGTTGCGAACGGCAACAAGTTGTGGCATCCCAGGCGAAGCTAAGTAAGCAGGTTGACCGATGTGGGGTGCGGGGGTCGTCGGTGTTGCTGCATATTGGCCGGATTAGAGGGGTGGTCGAGGCGACAATAGACACGTAGATGGGGAGATAGAGGGAGTGGGGGGGAGGAGGGGGCTATAGGGGTTGTAGGCGGACAAATGGGGTGGAGCAGACCGGTACTTGCCCGGGAGGAGGAAGAAGAAAGAGAGGTTTAAGATGAACATTATGGTGCGCTAGCGGCCGTTGGATGTCATTTTACTTCGTATGTAGTCCTCTAATGAAATCGCTTAAAAGACTTATATTTAGAAACGGAGGGAGTATTTGTGATCACAATTTTGCGTATAAAACTAGAGGTGGACATTACTCGCGTTCCATTGTTTTGCAGTTGGAGAGGCCAGCATTGCCCAAGATGGAGATGAATCATCGGTCCCAGGGGGTGTAGAGGGTGCAATATGGCAGCCGCGGCAACAACAACTTGTAGCCAAGTCGAAAGCTGCGCATGGTATGCCACCAAACTCACTTATTTAACCTCTTCACCTAGGAGTAGCTAGTTAAATCCTCGATTGGCACTAACAAGAATAGTATTTGGCCTGTGGTCGATCCCTTTCACTGAATTCAGATCCGGTCGTCGAAGCACCCACTTCGCCGAACGTCGTCCGTGCCAACAGAGGTAATTAATCTTAATTTATTATTACCTTTCTCTCTCTCTCGAGATGTGCAGCGCACGCATGTGTTTCTGTCCAAATGATTCCAACTTATGGATTTACTATGTGCTACTCGCTCCTATCCATATTAATTGTCGCGGCTGATTTAGTATAACTTGCGGAGCTTCCCGACCCATGCCCCCCTACCCTAGAAATTTCCTCTAGAATAGCTTGAACTAGAAGGGTTGGGCACACTTTGCTGCGTTGTCGAAGTTGTTGGGTTTCTTTTAAAAAATCACTTTGTTTCAAGATATAAGGTGTATTACAATCTTAATTACAAGGTCAAACCTTTTTAATTTGATTAAATTTATAGAAAAATATATCAATATCCATAATATCAAATAGGTATTTTAGATTCATCATGAAATGAATTTCCATAGTTATTTTGTCTAATATTGTGGATGTTGATTTTTTTTTTGCTGTGAACTTGGTCCAAGTTAAAAAAATTGACTTTTCAAAAAATTAAAACCCCTTATATTTTGGCAGTTCAGCTGGTGTAGAATGTGTTTTATTTTTATTATAATGTGGTGATTTTATGGGCTTTTTGAGGTGTGATTCTGTGTTATCCGCCAACCAAGCTATATTTAATTGTCGAACTTTTTTTGTCGGTGGTTGCATTTACTATATTGATGCTACAATATTACGTGGTGACGCTTCATTTTCTAGGTGGTGGGAGGATGGGCATGATTGGTATGTTTTTATAGGCCGGTTGTTGCTAATTGATTTGAAAATTGTTGGCCCCATCAAAATCGTAGACCAAATTTCAGAATCAAAAACCTCAAGTGAACGAAACCGTTTCAAAATTAGGGAACATAGTGAATTAAATGAATTGAATGGATGAGTATAAGAAATTGTTGACCCCGTCAAAATCTGATGACCCAACTCTAAACTGAATACCTCAATTAATTGTGAGACCTTATAATTTGTAAGCATAGTATATAGTATAAAAGAATTGAATGAAAGAGCTTTGAGGTCCAATTTTAATTGGAAACCTCAAATGAATGTGGGCTCTTGAATATTAGGGAGCTTAGTGTTATAGAGAATTATTAGTTAGGCCTTAATTTTAAAGAATTATAATACGAAAATTAGTTTTAATCATAAAATATGTTTATATACTATATGTATTTGAAGGTGTACATATTAGTACATTTAGTCTGCAGACAAAACAATAGGAAACTTTACATAGCACAAAAGCTTGAACTTCAATTAATTTGGAATGGAGGAAGTGCTAGCACTCAGTGGTAAACCCTTACAGTATGATTTATGCTCTGTGGTATGGTGTTATAATGAAATAAATCCAAGTTTTGGGAAAGCTGGTATATATATATTGATCATTGTTATCTGTTGCAGATCACAAAATTAAGAAGGGGTTCCTAGCCATGAACGGGGGAATGGATGGTGCTTTGATAAAATCAGGTAGACACAAAGTAGTAGTATACTTAATATATATATTGAACCATTATTTGAATTTATAATCTGTTTGGGCCACTCAGCTAACATTTAATTGCTGGCGATACTAGAATTTGGTGCTAACAAACCAAACTACTCCCTCCGTCAGAGTTTAGAAGGCATGCATGTGTACCTAGATCGTCAATTTAACTTATATAAAATATATTGTTTAACCTAAAAAATTATATCATTAGAAAATAGAACATCTCAAGTTTCTAATAATATATTTTTTGTTATATGTGCCTCTCATTAAGTTGATGAAATTGACGACCTAGCTAGGTACATGTGCCGGACTTGTAAACTGAGACAGAACGAGTAGCTAATTGAACATGGTAGAATTCAACGGCAAATTTAATTCACTCAAGAGTTACAGAAAAATAAAAGTAAAGAGAAGTTTTTAACCAATTATGTACGTAGGTTATAACTGAAGTATTGTATGCAGATGGTGATGTCGTAGCGGCACCAACAAGGAGCAAGTTAAGTTGCAACTTGAGCAGTTATCGCACCAACATGTGTGCCATGCAAGGTGACGTCCGTGTGCACGGCAAAGCCGCCACCGTGTACGTCGTCTCGGCGTCCGACGACAACCGGCCAGACAATGGGACGATCACGATCCGCCCGTACCCGCGCAAATGGGAGACGCCGACGATGCAGCTGGTCCGTGAGGTGACCATCCGCTGGAGAGCACCACCGGGACCGGGTGCGCCGCGGTGCACGGTGACCTACGACGTCCCGGCGGTGGTCTTCTCCACCGGTGGCTACGGCGTCAACATCTTCCACGCCATCACCGACATCATCATCCCTCTCTACAACACGGCACGGGAGTACGATGGCCGCGTCCGGCTTATAGCCACTAACTACGACCGCAAATGGATCGCCAAGTATCGGCACGCCCTCTCCCTCATCTCCATCTACCCTATCATCGACTTGGACGCCGACAACGAGGTGCGCTGCTTCCCGTCGGCGCACGTCGGAACCGAGAGCCACAAGGAGCTAGGGATTGACTCGGCTCTCTCCGGCAAGGGCTACACGATGATGGGGTTCCGGGGCCTAATCCGGTCGGCTTACTCTCTGAAGCGTGAGTGGGTGACCCCCATAAACCATGGCAGCAAGCCTCGACTCGTGATGGTGCTGCGGAGGAACTCGAGGGCGCTGACGAACGAGGCGCAAGTTGTGGCAGCTGCCGCGGAGGTTGGCTTCGAGGTGGTAGCTGCGGGGCCGGAGGTGGTGCGTGACCTGGGCAAGTTCGCGGAGACGGTGAACTCGTGCGACGTGTTGGTGGGCGTGCATGGTGCGGGGCTCACCAACATGGTGTTCCTCCCGCGCAACGGCACGGTGCTGCAGATCGTCCCTTGGGGCGAGATGAAGTGGCCGGCCTGGACCTCCTACGGCGAGCCCGTGGCTCCCATGGGTCTTCGGTACGCCGAGTACGAGGTCACCGCCGAGGAGACCACGCTCAAGGACGTGTACCCGAGGAACCACACCGTCTTCACCGATCCCGTCTCCATACACAAACAGGGATTCAACATGCTGTGGGAGACGTTTCTCAACGGCCAGAACCTCACCCTCGACGTTCACCGCTTCACAGGGGTCCTGCAGCACATCTACCAATCCCTTTTACCATCACATAATTAAGTAGATTACATCTCAGTTTTTCTTTCTTTTTTCTTTTTTCAAATGGAACACATGGATTTCATACCTCGATCATACTGCCTCAGCAATGGCTCTGACCCTCGGAACGTTTACATCATCAGGTAAAGTCTTGCGTTCATAGCTGTTTAACAGCTCGCCTCTCCATCCATAGACAGGGGTTCAACATGCTGTGGGTGACCTTCCTCAATGGAAAATCTACCAGTCCGTTACGTCCGAGATTAAGCCCATGAGATTTTTCTCTTGGCTCCGTCCTGAATTACTTATCACAAAAATGTATACAAACTCATGCATTTAGAACTTAAAATGCGTCTAGATACATTGATTTCTGCTATAAATGATTCCAAACGGAAGGAGTACTTTTCAATTAAGATTGTGAATAGAAGATCATATGGACATTAATTAGCTGTGAGAGTGTGAAGCACGTTTTCGGCTGATCCATCCCACTAGTAGAAAAAGGGCCTTTAGCCCCGGTTCGGTTGGGCCATTAGTCCCGCTTCATGAACCGGGACTAATCAACTGGGACTAATGCTAGCCCCGTTTTGACCCCGAACCGGGGCTAATGGTCTTCCACGTGGCGTGGCTGGGAGCAACGCGGGGGGGGGGGGGGGGGGGGGGTATTAGTCCTAATACAATACGTGTCTCGATACCCCTACTATGTCACTGGGTGAGGACACCGCAAGATTAAACCAAAAACTAAGCACTTCTTCCATTGCAAGTATTACCAATCTAGTTGGCCAAACCAAACAAATAATTCGAAGAGACTTGCAAAGATATGAAATCATGCATATAAGAATTCAAAGGAGACTCAAATAATATTCATGGATAATCTGAACATAAACTCACAATTCATCGGATCTCGACAAACACACTGCAAAAGAGTATTAAATCGGATAGATATTCATGAAGATCGTGAAGAACATGGTATTGAAGATCAAAGAAAGAGAACAAGCCATCTAGCTGCAAGCTATGGACCCGTAGGTCTGTGGTGAACTACTCATACATCATCAGAGGGGCAATGGAGTTGATTTAGATGCCCTTTGTGATCAATTCCCTCTTCGGCAGATTACCGAAAAATGCTCCCAGATTGGATCTCTCGGAAACAGAGGCTCCCGACGGTGTAAAAGTATTTTCGTGGCTCTTTTTGGCGATACGGGAATATTTGGGAATTTATAGGCCAAGTGACCTCCCGACAACTTCCTCGCCGCCGCCCCCGAGATCTAGATTTGCTCGTCCCTTGTCGGAAATTGGCTAAGTGTTGGCCCCTGTCGGAAATTGGCCAAGTGTTGGTCGTCCCCGTCGGTCCCACTTGTCAATGATACGAGAGACCCGCGATTTAATATAATATACCCCCAAATACCGATACCTGAGCAACAGTCTCTCTCTAGCCCAGCGGTAGCAAACACTTATAAACTTATAAGCGCTCGGTCGTGGGTTCGAGTCCCCGCTCGCGCATGTTTTTTCGGGAATTAAGCGAGGCTGCTGACAGGTGCTGTCCGCTTTATGACCTTTTCCAGTAAGCAAGTGATGACCTTTCTAATGAAAATGGTCATTGGTTTTTAGGGCTAGGACCCCTCCAGACAGCTTACGACCAAATGATGTCAAATGGTCATAGATTTATGACCATTCCTTCTAGGGTCACTAACAAAAGGTCGTTAGTTCATATATTTCTTGTAGTGATTGCGTGTCTTCTGGTCCAAGAAAAATATTTCCGGAGATTTTATTCCGCTTGGATTCCATTTAATATTCCTTATCTGCAATATTCAAAAATGTGGAAAAAACAGAAACTGGCACTAGGCTCTAGGTTAATAGGTTAGTCCCAAAAATAATATAAAATAACATATAAATGCATATAAAACATCCAAAAGAGATAATATAATAGCATGGAACAATCAAAAATTATAGATACGTTGGAGACGTATTAGTGGGTTCTACTATGTGGACGCCACCCTCGAGGATCCGCCGCCCATGCCGCACCTCGCCACGGTCACCGTCGTCAAGGGGCAAGACCCACCCCCCGATCCTCCCGTCACCGTTGTCATCTAGGAGGAGCTTTTTGCATACATTGGTGACTATAGCGGGAGCTCTTACTCATGGGTGGTGTCGGAGACGACCCCTTTGGTCTTCTCCGTACCCTTTCCCTCTGCTGATATGCTCAACGTCTACACCCGCGACATCATCAAGTGCCCCATCAACAAGTTCCCGATTTCCATTAAGAAGACATAGGCAATCCCTGACCCAGTTCCTCCTCTCGAGCGAGCGTGGATCTACATCTGTGGGCTCCCTGAGGCGGGCAAGCGTGATCACATCCTCAAGGCGGTCTCTGAGCCGGTTGGTAAGCTTTCGCCGGTGGATGTGGACTCCCTGGTGGGCGGCGACCCGGCGCGTGTTGAGATCATATGCCTGTCCTCGAAGGAGGTACATGGCCTTTCTCTGTTCTTCTAATTCGGGAGGTCCCGTGGGGTCCGTCTCACATATGAATTGGACCTGGACGACCTGGAGGCTAGGATGGCCGCTGGACCCCATCCCCCGCCCCCGTCGTCAGTGGAGGCGGGGCTGGGGGTCAGGGGGTAGTCGGAGGACATAGCCGATGCCTGTGGGGATGATGGATCCCCCTTAGCACATGTGCAACTTGCTCCCGGTCCGACCGAGGGCGTGGGGCCGTCGACCGTGTTGGCTGCTCTGGGTTCCAGGAGCCCAAGGCTGGACGTCTGTCCTCCATCCTTGCTGCGGTCCCCTAGGGTAGTCTGCTACACACGCTCGCCGGGAACCCCCCTGCTTCAGCCTCGGGGTCCTCATCGATGTTCCCCGGCACTCCGGCGCCGTCGGGGGTTGGGACGACCTCAGCCGACCTCGTTTCTCCTGGGGCCGTCACCAGGGCCCGGAACGCCGACTTGTCGTCGGTCGTCGCTCGCCAAAGCGCCCATCTCTCCGGCTCGAGGGCGCTGACGGACGGCCGGGTCTCGACCATCGCGGAGAAGGCGTCCCTGCGGGTGGGTACTCGCGACCTTCCCTCAGCATTGATACCCACTCTCTAGGCAGCGCGACCGGGCACGCGTGGATGGCATGTTGGACACGTTACTCGCTACGGTGCAATAATGTCAAGCTTCGACGTAGGTCCAAGGCTGTACCGTCACTAGGTGGTATTTTTTTCTCAGTTCTCTTACTTTCTTTGGGCGAGTCTGTGCCGTCGCCCCGACTCCTTTATGTAAGTGAACCTTTATGCGTGTTGTATGGATTGTTGCTTTATCTATAAAGCGGGGTGAAACCCTATTTCGATGATTCCAGATGAGTGTTAAAACATGATTCTCTCCGTTTGTATCAGCCAGACGTAACCCTGAGTATGCCAGGTCATGTAAATATTTTTTGTACTGAAAATATTTCCCATTTATTTATGTGTGAGTACAAGAACAATACAAGTAGTCGGAAATTATTTTGGTTGACAAATCCGATGGGCTGGGTCTTTTGTCTTTTCTGCTGCACATGCACGCAGCCACACAACCAGACAAAATGGTCCTAAGAGCAAGTACAATAAGGTACAGTCAGGAGGCTGTAAGGATTAAAATACTATATTTTTGCTGAGTTGGATGAGAGAGAAGAGGAGAGAGAAGGGAAGCGGGTTCTTCGTGAAGAGCCAGCTCTAGCACGTGCTCCTAGTTGCTTTGTGAGAATGAAAGGTGGGCCATATATGATAAAAGTAGTACTTTTTTATAACTAACTATTGTACAAGCTAGCTATAAGGTGGGCTATAAGATAGCTTATAGCGAGGAGTTGGTTATACTAGTATTAACCATACTCTAATAGCTACAGTACAGTACTAGTAGCAGCTTATGGCATGCATGTCATTAATGCCCCGATCGAAGAAAGTTAATCCACATACGGCCTGATAATTAATCTTCTGACATGCAACAGGCTCAATGCATCTGTCCCCACACAATGCGCACTCAATTGGAACTTTCACCATCTTTTTATACTGACAACTACCCCGTGCATCCATCCCGAGGCAATACACTACTCTCTCTCAGTCACGGTTTATAAAATCATTTTAAATATTAATGATTAAGTTTACGTGCATTTCCACAACACACAAGATTTAAGGCGCATTGCATTTACTCCTATCAGTTAATTAGTACTTCGTTGTACTACTTTTATATGCATGCATAGTGTGAATGTTGTTTTTCAACTCATTTTACAGTGAATCAATAACCACCTAGGTTTTAGAGAATTTCCATGCGCGCCTTTTAAATTGTGTCGAAAAGAGTACTTTCTAGTATTATGATGGGTAGTCTTAGAATCGACGAGGCACCCAAGAACACGAGATATTAATGCGTAAGAGGAGGTCTGATTTTCAAGGGCAAGGTAGGAAGGATTCTACGTTCCTGCTGGCCTCTCCTTGGGGCATTACAAAGAATTTAGGCCTTTTTCAAAGGAACAGAGGGAGTACTCCTATATTCTAATGGCAATATGGTCGATTAGCGTGGTGGTGCCATTATGACACTCGACGCCGAGGTCAACCAAAAGACTTGAGACCCAGTCTGGATTAGCATGAGAAGCCCGTTCGGGAAGGAGATCGCATCACCACGACTTCACTTGTAGAGTTGTGCTCCCTCGTAAACTAATATAAGAATTTTTAGATCACTAAAATAGTGATCTAAACACTCTTATATTAATAAGAATGTTTAGATTACTAAAATAGTGATCTAAACACTCTTATATTAATTTACGGAGGGAGTAATAGAATACGAATTCTTGAGGTTTGACTTCGAGTGTCATTAAATCCCATGCACAGATATACTACTAGCTAGCTAGCTTCCAAGTCAGTGAGGATCAGTGTCCACTATTCATTCGAGCTAAGTGATCAAGAGCAGACCGGGTGCGAGATGAGAGGGTGTTTGTTTACATGAATTTTTTACGTACATGATGGACTTTTAGGGACTAAAAGTAAGCATTTGGGATTAAAAAAAAAGATCCCGAGGAAGAGTCTTTTTGGGACTTTTCCAACAATTTTCCGGCTTTTAGCATGTCATTTAATAACCTCTAGTTCATGTTTAATCCCTGAAATTAAACATGTAGGGGCTAGTGACTTTTTAGTTGGACTAAAATAAATTCTAGGACTTTTTAATCAAACAGGGCCTAAGTTTGTGTATGAGTATATCAAACTGTATGAAGACCATTTTTGTTCGGTTGTATCAAACTGTACGAATTTGGTATGCATATGTACGGCTGAGTTAGGGTCAGCTTTTTTTGGTAGCTTTTAGAATAAGATGAAATAAGCCGTATCTACCCAGTTTATTCTAAAAGCCTAACTAAATTTATTTTTTTAGAAGGTTATTAATTAAAACTTGACTAATAGGCTTCAAACATATATTTTTAATGGGGTTTCTAGAATAAATTGAATAAAAACAACTTATTTTAAAAGTCCAAAAAAGTTATCGAAAGAACCGGCCCTATGATCTAACTTATTCATCTTTTTGGGGGTTAACCCATCATTCACTTCTTGTATATAATAGATAGATATTTCTCATCTATTTGAGTAGAAGAATAATGCCAGTACTTAGAAATTATTTTGGTTGACAAATCCGATGGTTTGGCTATGAGTCTTTTCTGCTGTACAAGGTCACATACACACAGCACCACAACCCAACAAAAATGGTCTTCATACAGTGTGAGATACAGTAGCAGCGTATGGCATGCATATCTATCATTAATACCCAATTGCAACAGGCCCGATGCATCTATCTCGAGACAATGCGGACTCAATTGCAACTTTTCGAATCTTTTAGCCATTAGTATCATGCATATGAGTATACTAGTATCATGCTATTTCTATACATGACACATATCAAGACAAGATACTTAAGCCTATAATCTAACAAATAAAATGGTGTATGACATCACACATATATTACTCCCACCGTAGAGTACTTCTCCTTTTCAGTTTATAGAGCTTAAATCTAAAATTTTGCCAACCAAGGTGAATTGTAAATGGATGACACTTGTTTTAACTAGCCAATGAAATATCTCACACATATTCAATTTCCAAGACAATAAATATAGCATTCTCTTTTTCGTTGGACTTGCATGATGGGTGTAGAAAAAGATGCATGCATTGCTACTCTCTCTGTCTCGGTTTATAAGTCATCTTACGAAAACCAAATAATCCCAAGACACTAAGGCACGATGCATTAACTTTCACCTTGTTTCTTATTTTTTTGACTTGAATAAAGGAATGAACCAATAAGAGACATGGGACGTGTATGTTTTTAATGACTTGAGACTAACTAGCACTGGTCAATTCATTGCATGCAATGATATTAATTATCAAGTTAACATTAATTTCTCTTGTTTTCCTCTCCGTCTTGGTTGCGGTGTACAACCTAAGATGACTTAGAGGGTGCTTGGATCCAATGAACTTATTTTAGTCTGACTAAAAACAGGCTCTTTAAGAGGCTAAAGTTTCAAGCACCCCTGACTAAAGAGGGGCTAAAACTAGTCTTGAGACTAATTTTTCTTAGTCAGGGTACTAAAATATGGATTAGCCCTCTCTCTCCTAATTTAACTCCTCTTCTTTAACACAGGCGAGTTCTGGATTGGAGGGTTTGAAGGATAATAAATGCTCATTAACTTGATTTTAGTCCCTTTAGTGTTTGAATCCAAGCATGGGTGAGGCTAGCAAGTTTTAGTTCCACTACTTTTAGTCATGGAACTAAAACGTATCCAAGCACCCTCTTATAAATCGAGACGGATGGAGTACTTATTTCCTTTCTCTAATCTCTATGAATTAAATATGACATGAGACTCAAAGCATTTTAACACAATTAAACTCAAAATGAATCTAATATAATAAAAATCTAAATACTTTGAGATGGGCCTTATAAACCAAAAAGAGGAAGTACTATAGTCTATGGATAGTCTAATGCGAGTATACTCGATTAGAGTAGTGTTGCCATTATGACACTATATGTCTAGGTCAACCAAAAGACTTGTGACCGAGTCTGCATTAGGCTGTCCGTAATGAAAGTATCATAGATAATATCATGGATGACAACTAAGCAATTTTGATGAGGTGACATAGAATTAAATGAAGAAAGAGAGGGTTGAGTATTATATCATGATACCATATCATATTAAATGATGTGTTACCATGTGTCTTGCATGACAATAAATGAACTACTCCATGATACTAACATATGATAATATGCATTACGGATGTGTTATCATACAACAACCAGGCTTAGGATGAGAAGCGCCTTGGGGAAGGAGATCGCATCAGCACGCTTCACTTGTACTACTAGTAGACTGCTACTAAGTCTCGATCGAGGAGGTTTGACTGACCTGTAGTGTCATTATATGTCCCATGCACACATATACTCTTACTATAGGAGTAGCTCCCAAGTCAGTGTCCACCATTATTCACTCGAGCTAGCTAAGTGATCAAGCCAGTAAGTAAGTAGGAGATGAAAATGGGCAGGAGGAACGACAAGGGTAAGAGGCTTGTGGGCAGGGCAATAGCAAGGGCTATCGTGTGGCTTATGCTTCCTGTCCTCGTCTTCCTCGTCCTCAACTCCGATTACATGCCGCAGGTTCCTCTTCAAGCAACAACTCTTTGTAAGTCCCTTCAATTACATTCCAAGCAACCACTCTTTAGGTTTCGAGTCTTCATCAGATCTATATAGAGCCGGTTAGACTCGTTACTCGAACTCGATCTTGGCCACAGTATGGATTGACGTTGTACTAGCTACTAGCTATACCTCCTTCCCGGTTTATTCGTCTTTTTCATGCTTTACGTGTATATACTACCTCCCTCTTAGTTTATTGGTCTCTCCTTCATATTTTATGTCCAATTTGAACGATAGATTTAACTAACAAACTGTTAGTGCATGTTGTTAGAAACTACGTTATTGGAATCGTATTTGAACATAGTTTTCGAAACTATTATTCTTACTATATATGTACTACTAATTGGTCAAAATATATATGACCCTAAATACCAATATGAGAGGACAGAGGTAGTAACAAGGATTTAACATATCTGTTGCATGCAACACGAGTATGTATACTGCTTTCATCGTTCTCTAGATAATTCATCGATTTGGCGCTAATACGGGCTGATCCTCGGTTCAATTCAGATTTGGTCGCTCATGCACCACCTTCTTCCGCATCAAGCGAGAAGACGGCCGTCCATGGAACACCTTCTCCCGCAACAAGCAAGCAGACGCCCGGCGAGGCACCACCTTCTCCCGCAACGTTAACAAGCGACCAGACGCCCGGCGAGGCCGTCCATGGACCACCTTCTCCCGCAACAAGCGACCAGACGCCGGTCATGGCCGTCGATGCACCGCCGTCCCCAGTAGCATCACGCGACGAGAAACCCGGTGATATTGTCGGCGCGAACAAAAGTCAAGGCGAGCTCACCCGTCAAGGAGGTAATTAATTACTACCTTTTCTCAGCAGAGGAGAGCCGTTGTTAAGAGGGTGTTTGGATCACTAGAGACTAGAGACTAGAGACTAGTAGTAGTCACCTTTAGTCAGTAAACCTCCAAACACCCCTGACTAATGGGTGACTAAAACTAGTTTAGTCCCTAGTCACCCCACCCCCAACTAAAAGTGACTAAAGTCTCTTCTCCAATTAATTGGCGGGCCCATCCTGTTGCAGGCTCATCCTCCCATGCTGGCACACCAATGGAAGGGAGATAAATGAGAATAATTTAATACAGAGACATTTAATGCTGACTAGTAGTAGTCACCTTCCAAACAGGGTCTGACTAAAAACTTCTAGTCTGACTACTACTAGTCACATGACTAGAGAGTATCCAAACACCCTCTCAGTCTGCTGCCTAAACAAACTAGTAATGCTAACAGACATTGTGTTAGTTTTACAGTACCAAGAAGAACAAGCGAAAAACTGAATAATCCAATAAAAATTGACATCTCTCCAAGAGGAACAAGCGAAAAACTAAAAACTAAAAAACTTTGCTTCCTACTAATTAATAACTCTTTCATGCATCCTGCAGACACAGAAGCGACAGCACCAAGAAGCAAGTCAATTTGCGACTTCAGCAGTGAACGGACAGACATATGTGCCATGCAAGGCGACGTCCGAATGCACGGCAAATCAGCCACCGTGTACATCGTCTTGGCGTCCGACGACAGCTACCGACCAGAGAACGGAACGGTGAAGATCCGCCCGTACCCGCGCAAGTCGGAGGAAGGAACCATGCATTCTATCCGGGAGGTGACCATCCGCTGGAGCGGGCTGGAAGATGTGCCACGATGCACGGTGACGCACGACGTCCCCGCCGTGGTCTTCTCCACCGGCGCCTACCTCGACAACTTTTTCCACGCCATGACCGACGGCATCATCCCTCTCTTCAACACTGTGCGGGAGTACGAAGGCCGCGTCCAGCTTGTGGTCACCGACTACAACCGTAAGTGGGTTGATAAGTTCCAAGGCATCCTTGGCGCGCTTTCCATTTACCCCGTCATCGATTTCGATGCCGACGACAAGGTGCGTTGCTTCCCGTCGGTGCAAGTTGGCACCGAGGGCCATAAGGAGATGGGGATCATCCCTGCTCTCTCCCGCAAGGGCTACACGATGACAGACTTCCGGGCCTTCCTCCGGTCGGTCTACTCGCTGAAGCGTGAGTGGTCGGTCCCCGTAAACCGGACCTCCAGTGACCGGCCTCGCCTCCTCATGGTGCTGCGCCGCAACTCGAGGGCGTTCGCGAATGAGGCGGAGGCCGTGTCAGCTGCCACAGAGGTCGGCTTCGAGGTGGTGTTGGGGGCCCCGGAGGCTCTGAGCGACATGGCCCGGTTCGCAGAGGTCGTGAACTCGTGCGATGTGATGGTGGGTGTGCATGGGGCGGGGCTCACCAACCTTGTGTTCCTCCCGCGCAACGCGACGTTGGTGCAGATCGTCCCGTGGGGCGGCATGAGCTGGGGGTCCAATGCTGCCTTTGGTGCACCGTCGGCTGACATGGGGCTCCGGTACGTCCAGTACGAGACGACTGCGGAGGAAACGACGCTCAAGTACAAATACCCCAAGGAGCATGCCATCTTCACCGACGTTGCCTCCATAAAGAGGCAGGGGTACGGTGCGACGTGGGAGCTCTTCCTCAACGGCCAAAACATAACCCTCGACATCGACCGCTACAAAGGGGTGTTGCAGAAAATTTACCAGGATAGTATATTGGTCGACCCTTCATTTGATTCTGATCCGGTCGTCGAAGCATCACCTTCTCACGCATCAAGCGGCGAGACACCCGGCGACGTCCACGATGCCAATAACAGAGGTACTACTTAATTGCATGCTTGTTCTCTGCACAACACGCAAGTTGAGTCAGCTCCTTACCAAAGTCAAGTCTGGCTAAATCCAATACATATATGTTGCAGATCTCCAAAACGAGAAGGGGTTCCAAGCCATAAACGCGGGAGTAGATGCCTCTTTGATCAAATCAGGTACGTACCAAGTATGTATACTACGTATATAAGTACTGTGTACGTATTTGCATTCATAATTTGGTTGTGGCGCTCTGGCTGGCAACAAGAAAACATATACCTGTTGGTGATACTAGTATTTGGTTCTTTTCGGATGATAACTTTAGATGTAAAAAACGTTAGGGCGGAAGTTCTTTGTGCCGCATGTTTGACAGTTATCATTAGGGTAAATATTTGCAATTTGAATACGGTGACTAATACTAAATGTGAGATAGAGTATATTTGTGCACGGTACTAAGTCCTGGCAATCTTCAATCTCCACGTCTTTACATTTCTATTAATTAACAAAGTATGTAGCCCTCCGATAATCTGTATGTGTACATACCCCAAAGCAGAATCATATAAGACTAATGCATCTACTCTCTCTGTCCCGAATTATGAGACTCGGAGGGAGAGCTAAGTGAGTACTACGAATTTATATACAACTGGCGTCAGTTAAATCGGGACAGAGGTAGTACTATGCAAGCAGAATCTTTACCTTCTTCCTAGCTTTCACCTAAGATCTGTGTAACAAAGTGCAAGCACATCCATGAGCCATAGACTCCATTAGTCTTAGCTTTAGATTCATATAATTCGGAGCATGTCTTGTTAAAAGAAATAAGGCAAATAGTAATTAAGAAAAATGTGCTCACATGTGGACACGTCAATGGCACATGCTTCATGCATGGTCAATAGTCAAAAAAAAAAAAAGTGAGGTTCATAGAACCCGTACAAGTATGTAATTTTCAGCCAGGTCAATGCCTATGGGTCTCATGATCTTAAAAAAACGTATTTGCAAATAAATGGGAAATAGTGATACAAGATTCCGTTAGATATGACTTCTAGTACGAACTAGGATGGAAAGATATATATGAAGTGACCTCACTAAATAGATAGTAAAATAAAAATTTGTTGTGCGGAAATATAAATACAATAATATGAGCATGCAATATTTTTGGCCCAATAATAGGTAATACGAACATTTTAGAGAGATAAAGATGGGGATGTTTCCTCTGTATATTGAGTATCCATATGAAGTTAGTATCATAATAGTTCAGATATTTCTTTCGGAGCCCACAACACAAGATGATGGACTAACAGTAAATAAGAAAGAATATATTTTTTTGTAAATACAATTTATTTGTTTCCAAAAAAACAAACATGACTGTCTCTTTTAACAATGTAGTGATGTGTACCAAGAAACAACATATGTTGTGAAGTAGGCGAAGATATTTCACGTTAAAAAGTAGCCTTTGTTTAGAACCTTTTGTTTAGCCTTAGACCAGACCATAGGATCTTTTCTTTTGTTCATGAAAAGTTTCAAACATGTATAAGACATGAACATGTTCATTAGTACACAAGTTCTTCTTATTTTTTCTAAATAATAATTATTTTTACTATTCACCTCCAAAACACTACTCCCTCCGTTTCAGTTTATAAGTCTGGCACGTGTATCTAAGTCGTCAATTTGATCAACATAATAAGAGACATATATTACAAAAAATATATCATTGAAAACTTTAGATGTTCTAGTTCTTTAATGATATCATTTTTATGTTAAACAATATATTTTACATAAATCAAATTGACGGCCTAGGTACACGTGCATGCCTTATAAACTGTGACGGAGGGAGTACCTCTAATTGTACGACCCCTGCATGAATTGATGACTAGTAGAGTATATAATAAAGGGCTACCCATGATAAAATAAACGAATGAAATCTGAAAGTTTCATAAGAATGACAAAAGAAAACTTAAGAGAAGTTTCTAGCAAGTACTAATTAATACTCCCTACACTCAGAAATAGTATAAGATGTTCTCCCTCTTTTCTGATTCAGATGTTGTTGTTGTTGACTCATTTCAGTCCATACGAAGTCTATATCAAAACATTCAAAACATTTATATTTGTGAAACGGAGGGAGTAACTCTGTTTTTGTTTTTGTTTTTTTTTGCATGATACAGATGTGGCAGCACCAAGAAGCAAGTCAATTTGCGACTTCAGCAGTGAACGGACGGACATATGTGCCATGCAAGGCGATGTCCGAATGCACGGCAAATCCGCCACCGTGTACGTCGTCTCGGCGTCCGACGACAGCTACCGACCAGAGAACGGGACGGTGAAGATCCGCCCGTACCCGCGCAAGTCGGAGGAAGGAACCATGCATTCTGTCCGGGAGGTGACCATCCGTTGGAGCGGGCCGGAAGATGCGCCACGGTGCACGGTGACACACGACGTCCCCGCGGTGGTCTTCTCCACCGGCGCCTACCTCGACAACTTTTTCCACGCCATGACCGACGGCATCATCCCTCTCTTCAACACTGTGCGGGAGTACGAAGGCCGCGTCCAGCTCGTGGTCACCGACTACAACCGTAAGTGGGTTGATAAGTTCCAAGGCATCCTTGGCGCGCTTTCCATGTACCCCGTCATCGACTTCGATGCCGACGACACGGTGCGTTGCTTCCCGTCGGTGCACGTTGGCACCAAGGGCCATAAGGAGATGGGGATCATCCCTGCTCTCTCCCGCAAGGGCTACACGATGACAGACTTCCGGGCCTTCCTCCGGTCGGTCTACTCGCTGAAGCGTGAGTGGTCGGTCCCCGTAAACCGGACCTCCGGTGACCGGCCTCGTCTCCTCATGGTGCTGCGCCGCAACTCGAGGGCGTTCGCGAATGAGGCGGAGGCCGTGTCAGCTGCCACAGAGGTCGGCTTCGAGGTGGTGTTGGGGGCCCCGGAGGCTCTGAGCGACATGGCCCGGTTCGCAGAGGTCGTGAACTCGTGCGATGTGATGGTGGGTGTGCATGGGGCGGGGCTCACCAACCTTGTGTTCCTCCCGCACAACGCGACGTTGGTGCAGATCGTCCCGTGGGGTGGCATGAGCTGGGGGTCCAATGCTGCCTTTGGTGCACCGTCGGCTGACATGGGGCTCCGGTACGTCCAGTACGAGACGACCGCGGAGGAGACGACGCTCAAGTACAAATACCCCAAGGAGCATGCCATCTTCACCGACGTTGCCTCCATAAAGAGGCAGGGGTACCATGTGACGTGGGAGCTCTTCCTCAACGGCCAAAACATCACCCTCGACATCGACCGCTACAAAGGGGTGTTGCAGAAAATCTACCAGGATAGTATATTGGTCGACCCTTCATTTAACTAGATCATAATTAGTGCCCTTGACGCAAAGACATAATGCATCCGAGAAGCGACGCGGTCTATATGAAACATGTTCTATGCATTATTAGCAAAGTACGATCTAAATTTTGACATGCGACATTTGTTAACACTCAGGATTATATACATGATATGGTTCAAGTTCTCAAACGATTTCTATAAGTGCTACTTAATATTCCTGAAAATGCTCAAACTATTTCAAACGATAATTGTGGCTAATTCTGAGATTGGTCGATTTGATTTTGATACTCAAACTGTTCGTGAAAGCATTCATAGTATTTTTGTAGTCAGAACATTTATTATCCTTTTTATATATACCCTGCATATTTAAATACGTAAACGTCACATTTTTTTGTTGCCCACACATAAGTTGGTACAAATACAACACTCGTTGTTGTTTGAAATAAGTGTTTATCTGGTCGACTCATGCTCTGGTCGGATTCCTTCATTATGATTTGTGGTATCCTACGTAGGCGTCTAGAAGACATATGACGTCATGGCTGGCCGTTGCATCGACTACCTGGTCTATTCGTGCCAACTGGTTTATGTATTTCATATCGACGAAAAGGAACCTGGACTTATCTTTCTTGGGTAACATCATCAGGTTTGCCGGCCATTCCCGTTGTTTAACTTCTTGGATGAAACTGGCCTTCAGCAACTAGGCGAGTTCCTCACCCCATGGCTTGACATTGTGTTCAAAGAACCTATGGAGTGTTTGCTTAACCGGCCTTCTTCTTACATCCACCAGCGGCAGGACGTGCGGCATAGTTCGATGATGCCTCTAGGCCTCATTTTCAGCGGAGCAAATGTTTGTGAACCCATGAACTTGTAGAAGCATCAGTCGGGAAATCGTCGATGTAGATATAAAGATGATGTGCGATTACGATCTAGGAAGACAAACATGTAAAAATTTGGAAGACCATGTAAGCAGGCCGGATCCCGATTATCCATTGGAAATCAAAATTAATCGGATCCGGGAAAGACCCATTGAAGGCATAACCCCACACACCTTTGCCAACGATGAACACACCAACAAAACTAGAAAAGGGCAGGGAGAACGGAAAATCCATTTCTGAGCCCACGCTCATCTGCATCCCTGCTGAGTAAAAAAATTAAAATAAATATTAAAGAAATTCAAAAAGTTTCAACTTTTTTTTGGATGATAGATAATTTGATGCACGAGGGTTCGCTCCAAATTTTGTATAGTTTGAACATCTGAGCAGCTCTCGATAAAAAAGATAAATTTGATGTCTCTAAAAAAGTACATGCACCGTTTTGACCCGATTTGTCTTTTGTGCACCGAAACGCCACCCTCGGAGGGAGAACATTATTCTTACGAAGGGAACGACACTGCCGTCTCGCCACCTTAACTAAAAGACCCTAAGACGATCTACAACCGTCACCGCCCAGGGCTAGACCCTAAGACGCCAAACACTGTGAGGCAGCCAACACTTCCCACCATATTACTCGGATGCTCATGACAACACCACCGACGGCATTCACCGTGGCGGCGGCGAGAGGAGCAAATGTGATCTACGTAGATCCCTTGGGCATCAGCTTGACAAAACGTCAAAATGCATGCTAGGACGGAGTACTTGAAAAAATAGCAGCTACTAGTGTACTCGGTTGTGGTTGTGCTATGAAATTGAAACAAGGTCACCTTACTTTTCGCAAAAGGCCCACATTAATTAATGGAGAGTGCTAGTATAAATCATCCGGCTGATTCATTTCTGTGCCCACCATATGATCAAGACTCCACATGGGGTGTGGCGTCTTCTTCCTCATCTCGCTGCACCCAGGTGCCTTCCCCCTGGAACACTGCCATCGGCCATGGCAGCTCGCTTGTGTAGCAGACCACCTACTGCAATGCAGCAAAGCCGTTGGACGCGTGGCAGCGATGCTTATGGAGTTACGGACTGTAGTTTTGGAGCGGTCACCTGCTGCGATGCAGCATCGCGTCGATTGTGCCAACGGTGTCGACTCCAGGCATGGAAACTACGCTCCATTGCAACATCGAGCTTCCCCAAGAGCCGCAGGCAACACTCATCAAGCCGACGGCAAGCGATGTGAGTGATGCATCGCAACACGGGGGAGCGTCCGACGAGCCCTCCATTGCGTCATGCGTGTTGGGTCACCCGCCACCTTCGGCGCCCATGCATGCTGCGTACACCGCCCCCTTTGTAGCAGTGGCGTTGCCATTGTGATGGCACGCAGGGTGGCCGGACTCGACCCTTCATGTTCACAACAATGGTGGTACTCCCATGACGAGGTTGTAGTGCAGGGGAGATGTTTTGAAGAGAGCTGGGGGTTGCATCCCTTGGTTTTGCGGTTGGGATGCAGTAGGTGGTGGGAGTGGTCGCATTGCCATGCGAACCATCCCCTCTTGAGCTAGATGAAGCAGAGATTGGGATGGGAAAAAGATGAAGGGGAACAAATCATGTGGAGCAGATACGCTCGAAGGGAGAAGGCTGCAACATCGAGGAAAGCCGAGGGCATGTTGGAGGGGCATGTGTCGCTCAGCGGATGCAGTTTAAGTTGTCGTTATTAAAGCAAGTACAATAGTGGACTTATGGACCGTTTACATGTCACTTTTGACTATACGGAGGAGAGAGGGACGGAAAAGTAAGGAAAATGGGATTTTATGTAAGAGCCTAGCTATATTCATATTCCTAGGCAAATGGAATAGATACGAAGAAAGAGATAGGAGAAGGAGAGAAAAAATAGTACTCTTATATATATAGCCAAACTTTATAGCTAACCTTATTATATGTGTGACTATAGCAACGTAAAGTCTCATGTGTTGGAGAACAAGATAACATCATCAAATTCCCTCAGAACGATCACCGACCATTTTCTTATTTGAACAACTTTACATTGCCAAACATGTCCAATGAGCTCAAACTTGGTACACCTGCTACAATGGTCTAAATATTCATCTAGGCCAAGTGGTTGATCAGGGAGAACAAATTAGCTTGGTGAAAGTATGTCGAAACCAATTCAGCTCATCTATAGGGTTTGACAAAGTTACATTGGCAACTTTCTCCTATTGATCTCAAATTTGTTCCACATTGCCATATGATCATGAGTATCACCCCCATCAAGTGCCACAAGTTGGAGAACAAGTTAACTTGGTCAAAGCTTGTCAAAACCATTTCTACCCATCTCTAGGGTTTGAAAAAAATACACTGCAAAGTTTCTTCAGATGATCTACAAATTTGCACACCAACTCAAATTGATACCAAGCTCATTCCTGTTAAATTCCAAAGCCATTGGATTCCTCTAAGTACCTCTATTCATCATCAAACACCTTCTACCAAAATCTTGTGGTCAATGATTGGGGTAACAAATGGATTCTCCTTTAGCTCAAATTTTTACGAGAGCTCACTCTAGTCATATTAATTCTACCTCCAATAACTCTCTCTTACTTAGCTCAAAATATTGGTCAAAACAATCAATTACCCTTTCTGGTTTTAATCAAGCTTTTGAAATATTTAGAAAGAAAATAGTCACCATAAATTTAAAGAAAATTCTAGCATGTCACAAATGCCATATTGATGATCTTGCCAAGTCTCATGTGTTGGAGAACAAGATAACATCATCAAATTCCCTTAAAACCATCTCTGTCCATTTTGGTTAAGATAATAAAAGGATATGCATAATTTAAAATTAAAAACGAACTTTAGTCCCGGTTGGAGACACCAAACGGGACAAAAGAGTGTGGGACCTGCCACAAACTCTTTAGTTCCGGTTGGTGTCTACAACCTGGACTAAATGTCCCATTCGAACCGGGACTATTGTCTGCCGAGCCCCGTCCGGCGTCAGCACCGTTCGAACCAGGACAATGCCCTCATTAAATGGAATTGAGCCCGTGCGAGAAGTTTTTGCTCGACGATTTGGACGACTTGGATGTTGAGACGCTGCTTGACAACTATCGTCAGCAAACATTGGTGATGGCCCTTGCCGTGAAGGAGCACGAAGACGAGAACCGAAAGAGGCGGCGAGGATCTACAGACATCGTACAACGAATTCTCATCAAACGAAATGCACATCGACCAGAGTTCATGATGGTCTTCCTCCTCCAATGACACATCCATGTAGACTTGACTCGCAAACGTTACACGAAGACGACTCGACCCGCGCCACGATAGAGTGGCTATGATTCCATTGGTCCGCCCCCGTGTTGTCCTTCTTCTCAGGTCCATCCCTATAGGTCCCCACCCCGATGTTGTTCGTGCTACTCCGACAATGCCTACTTGAAGGTTTCAAGGTGGAAGTCGGTGTATCGTATGTATATGCTTGACGTCATACTTTGTTAGCTTCTTCTGTCTAGGAAGCAACTATATTCTTGCCCTGGGTGTCAACTCCTGAAAATGCGTGGAAAAAGGATGAACATCGACCGCACTGCAATATCGATCAATCATCTCATGGCTCTCTGACTCTCTGTACAAGAGAGGAAGCAGCAAGAGGGAAAAGAAGAAGAAATTGGACCTTTCCTTACCGAGAGTGCCAGATATGCCCAAGAATAGGCGCGACAAGCTGAAACATACAAACAGAACTCATGCCTACATTTTTCACCTATGTATTTCCACCTGTGTAATTACCAAACTTGCCAACATTCTGTACTAGAATGGAATAGAAATGAGACAAAGCATATATCATTCAACTTACAAACCATCAATCCTACGGAGAGAAAATTCTTGCATATATTATCTTTTTTTAGTATATGCATAAGAGAACAATCTCTTTAATTAGTACTGTATGTGTTACTTGTGAGTGGAAGCAATAAGCTTGGTAATGAGCTCGTTCAAAATACAGGGATATATAGGTTGTAAGTATATGTTCCCAATCATCAGAAGTCATCAGCGTTTGCAAACACGAGGGAGACTGGGTTTGGATAAACTTGAAGCACACCTCCTTCAATCCGGAGCAGTGGTGCTGCTCGGCTAGAACTAAAGTAGACAGCACCGAGCTCGCACTTATGTTCTGATCGGACAGCTGCATTTCACATATGAATCTGAGTCGTTGAAGATCATATCGGTCTGCAGCTACCAACAAGTCTTGCAGCCGCATCTCATCAACTTGTGTTTCGTCGTCTTCCTCTTCCATGTCATCCATCTCCATCCATCAACAAGGGAACGTGTTTGTGTAGATGAAGCTGAGCAAAGCCCTGAACACTTTTGCTTGCATGTCTTTGATATGTATGACGGTGGACGTGTCCTTCATGGGGCCAAAGAGTTGTGCCATCAAGACTTTAGACCTGGCTGCAAGCGAACACGAATGTCACATGAGCACCAACATTGTTTTGAAGGAGATCGTTCAAGTGATGGCAAATGTCAGGCAGGCGCACCCCGTTTCCATGGCCAACGGCATCATCATCCGGCCAGCTGGGTGTTGCTGTTGCAGACCATGATGTCCTGTACGTCACACCGGATTCATTGATATAACAAGTTACGGAGTTATATATATATCGTTTGCGCCGCCGGCTGGCTGGTACGTTTGTCATCACCAAGCAGGGCCTATATTTCACGTACCCGATATACTAGACGGACAGTAACTAGTAGGACCCGTAAACGGATCAATCAAGAAACAAAAAAGTGCAACTCGCAGCTCGACGGTACGGCCCGACGTACGTACGATTCCATGCGAACTACGGACGGGTTGCGTTGCATGCCATGCTCTATTCCGGGGTGGCAGCCTCGATCGCTGGTGGTACGTTTGTTTCTCTTTCTCCGGCCGGCCGGCTGCTGGTGGCTTTGTACCGTCGGATGTGCCGTCTCCTTCCGGTGCGCGCGGTTCCCCAAGTCCCCGCTCAGTGTCGATTTGAGCTGCGGTGGTTGGCCGCCGGATCGATCGCCTTGCTCGCGGCTCTGGCATGGTGGTGGTGTGCCAAGGCAAAGGGTTTCTGCATGGCTTATGCCGGCAACAATGACGCTCCGGTCTGATGTGTCAATGGATGCACTTGTGCTTGTTTCTCGCCGTGACAAAGAAGTCGGAGCTGCATGCGGCGAGGCCCGCGGCAACGATGAATCCATTAGGGTGGTTTCAGTGGTCGGTGCACTTCGGAGGTTGCATTGGACTAGGTCGAGGCTTGCAACTTTCTCCCGTGAAGCTCATCTACAAAATTGGACCTGCTTTGTCCTCGACGTTTGTGGTCGATTGTTTGGCAGTGGTCGTCGGGGTTTTCGTGTTTCGTTCATTTGGAGGGTTCTTTACGGGTCGCTAACAGTGGAGTCGGAGTCGTTTGCTCGAGCAGAGGTTATGACGATGACATGGCAGTCAACCTTGACGGTTTCTCTTCCCGGCGGTTTGTGTGGGTTTTGTGGGTAGCTAGGTAGGTTAGATGCCCTATCGTGTGGGTGTGTTCTTATGGTTTTTGCCCGCACTTCTATTAATTAACCGGTCTCATATACCTCTTTTTAATTAATCAGACTCTAAAGGACTGTATTTTTCAAAAAAAAAAATGGAGTAATTAGCAGCAGGATATTGCTGGAACAAGCAGGAACACGGTAGCAAAATTCAGCTAAATAAATGGGTTGGTAGCAACAACAAAAACGCAAGGAAATTAAGATGCAACGAAACCTGGTGTGTATGTTTATACCTCCGTACCGAGTCTGCAAGAAAATTTGTTTCACATTTGTTAAAGATGTACTCCCTCTATACCTAAATACTTGTTGATGGGGGACATTAATACAATTACTCTCAGCTACAAGTATTGTTGTAGAGGGAGTATTTGATAGTAGAGCTTGCACGGAATTATATAGAATTGTTTTCATAGAGGAAGTATTCGATAGTAGAGATTGTACGTGATTATATAGAATTATTTTCATCTTATATCTAGGAGGGGTCTTGTCCTCCAAATCTTGTACCCAATATATACTTACCCTCGAGACTCGTTAATACAACCACCGTATTGCACCAATCCTTCTCTATACCTTCTACAACATTAATAAACAACAAATTATTCATTGATAAATGTTTCGATTCCAATACCCAGCATGGAAATACTATGTGTACCGTGAATTTCTGACAGGAGAAGCTAGCTAGGATCAATTAATTGCAACCATGTGTTAACACCATTATAGCTCTGAAAAGGAATATGTGCCAATGCACCGAAAGCTTTCCCCAACTTTCATCCGTGCTACAGTATACATCAGAATGGAAATCATCTTTTTTGCTAGAGGATACATCCCTCGATCTCTGATCTTCTCTTACATGGGGGGGGGGGGGGGGGGGCCCGAGGAGAACACTGAGTACTGTGGACAAGATTTTTGGGTATTGGGTCAAGTTTCGCACTATCGCTTTCGCTGTAATGGAGAAAAAACTTCTCCTAAATCCATGTTCATAAAATGCCTGTGTCATTCTTGAAAATAATAAATTGATTGTTCAGAAACATCTAACTATTCTTGGCACTATATATAAGGATCATAATAAAATCCACGTAAACCAACTTGACAAACCTGAAAAAACATCAGAACATTAGTCCTTGCACAAAGAAACACAGATCAAGAAGGAAAAATACAATCGGGAGTGAAGAATTCTCTGAGCTTGACACCATCGCTCGTCACCTGCCTCCAGCACCACCATGGTAGCCCCTAAAAAAACAATGACGGATCACCTTCTCATCTGAGCTCGACGCAGCTTCATTGCTGATCCTAGCAAAATGGCCCGTGCGTTGCAACGGGAGAAAAAAAATATAATCTTCAATGATGATGACCACATTATGTTCACACATCATCGCTTGATTTTGAAATTTTATTCACAAATGCAAGAAAATGTTTCTTCTTTTAAATTTATTCACAAGTTAAAGAAATCTTTACATTTTCAAGAAAAATATCATGGTTGTCAAAAATCTTGATAACTGAAAGAATTATTCTTAATTTCAAGAGTTTTTTTTCGAAAACATACAATAATAATCCGATCCATCCAACAGTTAATTCTTCAAAAATCACACGGGTATATTTTCACAAAGACTTAGAAGCATTAATGTTTAACTACATACATTATATCTTTCGTGAACAATTTTACAAATATGAGAACAATTTTAAAATCAAGAATTTTTTTTACAATTTACAAACATTTACTAAAAATTGTGAATATTTTTTATATTTCAAACGGGTTTAAATATTTTCTTTCGAATTGGCGACCAATTCTAGAAAAGAGGAACATAATTCTTTATGTTGGAGGGTTTAATTTAAATTCACAAACATTTTTTGAAACGCATGAAGTTTTTCTGAATAAAAAAACATTTTTATAAGTCAGTAATATATTTATTAAATTCACGGACATTGTTTTGAAATTTGCAAAAAAACAATCCGGCGCCTTTTTTGAATCCACAAACATTTTATGTTTTCGTCAACATTTTAATTCAAAATTCCTATTTTTTAATATGTAAATGCTTTTGTAATTCTAAATTATTTAAATTAGAAACAAACAAAAATGGAACGGAAAAAATTAAATAAAAAAAGAAACTGACAAAACAGGCATTAACTATTTTTAAAATTTTAGTACATTTTTTAAATGCATTAACATATTTTGAATTAGAAAGCATTTTGTTAAATGTGTTTAATAATTTTTAGTACATGGAGTTTGATTTGAAATCATGGACTTTTCTTATTTTACAAACATTTTTTCAAACTTGCAAACATTTTATTGTATATGCAAGCATGTTTTACAAAAACTCCGAGCAGTTTTTGAAGTCACAAACATTTTATTTTTTAAAATATGTTGATTTGAAATTTTAAGTTTATTAAATGTTTAAAGGTTATTTGAAGTTCAAAATTATTTAAAATAGAAAAATAAAATGGAACTGAAGATAAATAAATAAACGGAACTAAAAAAACTGGCGCCTGTGCATGGGCCGGCCCATACGGTGTGCTGGATATTCTCCCAGGGTGCAGAGCGTAATATAGGAGGTTTTACATGGGCCGGCCCAGTCCGAGATTTTTCGCTTCGTGAAACGTTTTCTACTGTATTACTTACCGGTGGCATGGTGGGTAATTTATGCCGACTTCAGGGACAATTTTCCATGACGTACCACAGAAGCAATAAGTGCTTTATTAATAGATAAATGTACAGCTTTGTGAACCTTTAAGGTGATTCACGAGAGACAAGTCGTTGCCGTTGAATGAATCAGACAGGAAAAACACCCCAAACCACTAAGAACTTGGAGGAGGAAACCATATTTGCCCGCCACCACGAACCCATCATAATCAAGAGCAAGAATTTGTTTCCTTTGGTTGTGCACATATATGTATGGAGTGTACCATTTATTTTTATTTTTACGTTCCAACCCAAGAGCTTTTATTCAACATACAAACTCCTGACATCATCAGCCAAAAGGCTGATGAGAAGGAAAGAGCGTCTAGACTGATCGGTCTAACTTTCGGTAACCATTAGTGTGTATGTATGTTTTGCACAAAGGTGGGCCAATACATTGGCTGATATGTTTACATGCTGAACATCAAACAAAAGAATTAAAAGCAGCAGCCAGCTCTCCAATTCCTAAAAGTAGAGGTGACACAACGGAGGGTATGATGGGTCAATGGGCGCACCTATGCTTGATTCTCGCAGTGACAAAGAAGTCGGAGCTGCGTGCGGCGGGGCCCTGCGGCAACGATGAATCCATAAGGGTGGTTTCAGAGGTCGGTGCACTTCGGAGGTTGCATTGGACTAGGTCAAGGCTTGCAACTTTCTCCTGTGAAGCTCATCTATAAAATTGGACCTGCTTTGTTCTCGACGCTTGTGGTCGATTGTTTGGCAGTGGTCGTCGGGATTCTCGTCTTTCGTTCATTTGGAGGGTTCTTTACGGGTCGTCAACAGTGGAGTCGGAGTCGTTTGCTTGAGCAAAGGCTATGACGATGAGATGACAGTCAACCTTGACGGTTTCTCTTCCCGGCGGTTTGTGTGGGTTTTGTGGGTAGCTAGATAGGTTAGATGCCCTATCATGTGGGTGTGTTGTTATGGTTTTTGCCCGCACTTCTATTAATTAACCGGTCTCATGTACCTCTTTTTAATTAATCAGACTCTAAAGGACTGTATTTTTCAAAAAAAATGGTGCAATTAGCAGCAGGATATTGCTGGAACAAGCAGGAACACGGGTAGCAAAATTCAGCTAAATAAATGGGTTGGTAGCAACAACAAAAACGCAAGGAAATTAAGATGCGACGAAACCTAGTGTGTATGTTTGTACCTCTGCAAGAAAATTTGTTTCACATTTGTTAAAGATGTACTCCCTCTATACCTAAATACTTGTTGATGGGGGACATTAATACAATTACTCTCAGCTACAAGTATTGTTGTAGAGAGAGTATTTGATAGTAGAGCTTGCACGGAATTATATAGAATTGTTTTCATCTTATATCTACGAGGGGTCTTGTCCTCCAAATCTTGTACGCAATATATACTTACCCTCGAGACTCGTTAATACAACCACCGTATTACACCAATCCTTCTCTATACCTTCTACAACATTAATAAACAACAATGCATTCATTGATAAATATTTCGATTCCAATACCCAGCATGGAAATACTATGTGTACCGTGAATTTCTCACAGGAGAAGCTAGCTAGGATCAATTAATTGCAACCATGTGTTAACACCATTATAGCCCTGAAAAGAAATTTGTGCCACAATGCACCGAAAGCTTTCCCCAACTTTCATCTGTGCTTCAATATACATCAGAATGGAAATCATCTTTTTTGCTAGAGGATACATCCCTCGATCTCCAATCTTCTCTTCCAGGGCGGCGCCGCCCGAGGAGAACACTGAGTACCGTGGACAAGGTTTTTGGGTATTGGGTCAAGTTTCACACTATCGCTTTCGTTGTAATGGAGAAAAAACTTTCCCCTAAATCCATGTTCGTAAAATGCATGTCTCATTCTTGAAAATAATAATTTGATTGTTCAAAAACATCTAACTATTCTTTGCACTATATATAAGGATCATAGTACAAGCCATGTAAACCAACTTGACAAACCTGAAAAAACATCAGAACATTAGTCCTTGCACAAAGAAACACAGATCAAGAAGGAAAAATACAATCGGGAGTGAAGAATTCTCTGAGCTTGACACCATCGCTCGTCACCTGCCTCCAGCACCACCATGGTAGCCCCTAAAAAAACAATGACGGATCACCTTCTCATCCGAATTCGACGCAGCTTCATCACTGATATGCAACGTTGTGGACCTTTAAGGTATCTCACCAGAGACGAAGTCATTGCCGTTGAATGAATCAGACCGGAAAAACACCCCGGACCAGTAAGAACTTGGAGGAGGAAATCATATTTGCCTGCCACCAAGAACCCATCACAATCAAGAGTAAGAATTTGTTTCCTTTGGTTGTGCACATATATGTATGGAGTGTAGCATTTATTTTTATTTTTACGTTCCAACCCAAGAGCTTTTATTCAACATACGAACTCCTGACATAGGCTGATGAGAAGGAAAGAGCGTCTAGACTGATCGGTCCAACTTTTGTGTATGCATGTTTTGCACAAAGATGGGCCGATATGTTTACATGCTGAACATCATCAATCAATCAAAAGAATTAAAAGCAGCAGCCAGCTCTCCAATTCCTAAAAGTAGAGGTGACACAACGGAGGCCAAATCCTAAATATCAGTACACGATGATATTATATTATGGTGGCTGCTAAGCGCCATCCGGACTGTAGGTAGGCAGAAAACTGTTAGCAGCTCTTGCTCATCGGACTCGGTCAGCGCCCGCTAGCAGCTCTTGCTCACGATATTTGTCATCGCCCGCTAGCAGCTCTTGAAAACTGTTTCTACATTAGGTAGGCAGAAAATTAGCCGCTAGATTCATTTATTTTGTTTTGTATGTAGTCTTTCAATGAAATCTCTAAAAAAACTTATATTTAGGAACGAAGGGAGTAGATCGGAGCACCGCGGGAGTGTCGCATCACGGCTGCATCACCATCGGTCGCAGCATGACAGCCTCGCAGCATCTACAAAGCATAACAGAGAATGTTTTGCAAGTGCTCAAAAGATCGGGTGGATTTCTTTTCAACATTGTTCAAGGGATACTACAAAAAAGGTGGCATACTTTTGATTTATATTCTGTTATTGTTTGGGATGGTGATCCACCCACGCCGGTTGTAATTGCTGATGTATGTAACTATTTCTACTATTTAAATACCATCCCCTTAAAGATCTCTGATAGAATCCTAGCAACGTGTGTTTCATCTTCCCTTGTGTGCTCGATTTCAGCTTGTTGCACCAAAAACCAGCCGGTGTAGTTGAGCCATGGCGTTGTGAAGATGCCGTCTCCTATCCTATTTCAGAAAAATATCTCACGTTTGGGTTGTTTGTTTGGCTACATATATATATAGATGCATGTAACACGTAGGTACGGCCTCCTACTCGGACACTGACTAAATCACGTACTCTTACTACTACAGTACAACTTCTAATCGGACCCGGGCCATACACACGGCAACACCTTGCCTTATTGCAAAATCGAACATGCTAATTAATTACTTACACCCTAACCCAAATGATAATGTTCATACATGTGGCATTTTAACACTTGACACGTCCCAATCAATCATTGTTAGTTCTGGATGTCACAAATCTTACAAGAATCTGTTGGAATTTTAATGTTACATAAGTGTAATGTGTTGTGTGGGTGTTTTTTTAGGGGATTGTGTGGGTGTTAAAGCAACTCCAATACGTGCACTATTTAAGCGGTGCGCTGTAAAAAAAACTTGTTTTTAATGCGCGCGGATCCGACTTAGGCGCTCCAGCAGCCACGCAAAAATCACGCACGCTATACTCGATCCAGCGCGTATCAAAACGGTATCGCGTGCTGCAAAATCACTGCATGTCACTTATGCAAATAACCTGTGAGTACATTTTTCGCACTCACTCTTTTTGATAATGTTCTTCTCACCGCAAGTGCCAGTAAGTCTTGCAAAAGGACATCACTAATAGAAAATGGCTCATTTGTTCCGGTTTCAGAGGCCCATTAGCCCCGGTTCTGGAACCGGAACTAAAGGGTCAGGATTAAAGCCCAAAACCTTTAGTCCCGGTTCGCTTACCAATCGGGACAAAAGGGTCTCCAGGTGGCCGCTGCGGGGAGCCCGGGCAGGAGAAACTTTAGTCTCGGTTGGTCACACCAACCGAGACCAAATGGCATCCACGCGTGATGGAGCTGGATTTTTTAGGGGGGTTGGGGTGTTTTGGACGGTTAATTTAGGGGGTTTCTCCGTGCTTGGTCGAACAGCAAATTTTCGTAAATATATCCGACGCTACTACATATATACAATATAACATCTTTTACAATCCCTAACATCATCTAATTAAGATCCAATCACAAATCTACATGGTATTCTCCGTCTTTAGGTATGACGTGGTCAAGAAAGAATCCCGTCAATTTCTCTTGAATTGCTCGTATGCGATCATATGGCAGGAGTTCATCTCGCATCTGTCAGATCTAATTTAAAAAGGGGGTCAATACATGCATATATATGAATAAAACTCAACACAATTGATGGTAATATATAAAATAAAATTATGAATATTATTTACGTACTTCAAATAGTTCATTAGAGAAGCCTCGCTGAGAGGTCGAGTGGCGAATGAACTCGCATACGTAGTATCCACATAAAACAATCCCTTCTTTCTGGTACATACACTTTACGAGAATAGAGTTTAATCAAACTGATAAGAAAGCATGGTAATAATATATTGATGAAAATTTGAATCAATTAGAGATGCGCGGAACTAGCTAGTACTACTTACTTTGGGGTGCGTAAATCGCAACTATTTGTTTAGAACGGGATCCTTATTGGCGAACTTCATCCAAACCCTGTCAGGTAAAGAAAATGATTACTTGATATCAAAAAAATTAACGAAAGTTGCATGCCGATATGGTCCCGGTATTGACTAAACTTACTTGTTAAGCATTGATGTTATGTCCGCATAATCCTCCGGATTTTTACGTCTCGAGTCTCAGACAGTTACTAATGCACTGCCAACGTCAATGGATAGCAGAATAAAGTGGAAACTGGGCACACATATATAACTCATAAATTACATTACTTGACCTCGAGTAAGCGAAACCGAGTATACAGAGAAGACAACAACACTCACTTCAAGTTGTAAGGAAGGAATATTTTCTTTTTTGTTTTGATACAGAAGTAACGACTTTAGCAAGTTCTCCTTGTTCTCTTTGGTTGAGTGTCGTACCGTCCATTCATTTACGACATCTGGGCTAATGAACGCAACGTTGAAGATTCTTGCTTTTTTAAATTCGACGATCTTCAATCTGCATAATATAGTAAGGATAATTATATATACATGCAATGAACGAGCTGCGCTAGAGACTTAACTATAGAAGTAATACTTACAGACATTAGGAAGTCATGAGTTGTTTGTCGAAGACCAGTTGATTGTATAACTGAAATAACTCCTCAAACTGAATAGGAATCACGGGAAATCCAATGAATTCGTGCTCTGGTTTCACTGCCACATACATAGCGTCTTTTCCGGACTCCATGCAGGTTTTCATGTACCACTCATGCAATTTGTGCATCATCGTTGTTAGAGAAGAATGACTGATACGTCTTCATCGTATCTACTTTTTCAAACTCTTTTGCCCTTGTTTTGGACTCTAATTTGCATGATTTGAATGGAATTAACCCGGACTGACGCTGTTTTCAGCAGAATTGCCATGGTATTGTTTTTGTGCAGAAATGAATGTTCTCGGAACGTCCTGAAAATTTACGGAGAATATTTCTGGAAAATATGAAAAATACCTCCGCAAAGATCCACCAGAGGGGATGGGCCAGTGGGCCACAAGCCCTGTTGCCACGGCCCCCCTGGCCGCGGCAACCAAGCTTGTGGGGCCCACATGGGTCTGCCGCCCCCAACTCCAGCTCTATAAATTCACTTTCGTCCAGAAAAAAAATCAGAAGAGAAGATTTCATCGCGTTTGCGATACGGAGGCGCCGCCACATCCTGTTCTTCATCTGGAGGGCAGATCTGTAGTCCATTTTGGGCTCGGGAGAGGGGAAATCGTCGCCATCGTCATCATCAACCTTCTTCCCTCTCCAATTCCATGAAGCTCTTCATCGTTCGTGAGTAATCTATTCGTAGGCTCGCTGAGCGGTGATGAGTAGGATGAGATCTATCATGTAATCGAGTTAGTTTTGACGGGGATAGATCCCTAGTATCCACTATGTTCTAAGATTGATGTTGCTACTACTTTGTCATGCTTAATGCTTGTCACTAGGGCCCGAGTGCCATGATTTCAGATCTGAAATTATTATGTTGTCACCAATATATGTGTGTTTTAGATCCGATCTTGCAAGTTGTAGTTACCTACTATGTGTTATGACCCGGCAACCCCGGAGTGACAATAACCGGAACCACTCCCGGTGATGACCATAATTTGAGGAGTTCATGTGTTCACCAAGTGCTAATACGTTGTTCCGGTTCTTTATTAAAAGGAGAACCTTAATATCCCGTAGTATCCTTTTGGACCCAGCTGCCACGGGAGGGATGGACAATAGATGTCATGCAAGTTCTTTTCCCTAAGCACGTATGACTACACACGGAATGCATGCCTACATTGTTGGAATTATGCCCTAGAGGCAATAATAAATATAGTTATTATTATAATTCCTGTATCAAGATAATCGTTTATTATCCATGCTATAATTGTATTGAATGAAGACTCATTTACATGTGTGGATACATAGACAAAACACTGTTCCTAGCAAGCCTCTAGTTGGCTAGCCAGTTGATCAAAGATAGTCAGTGTCTTCTGATTATGAACAAGGTGTTGTTGCTTGATAACCGGATCACGTCATTGGGAGAATCACGTGATGGACTAGACCCAAACTAATAGACGTAGCATGTTGATCGTGTCATTTTGTTGCTACTGTTTTCTGCGTGTCAAGTATTTATTCCTATGACCATGAGATCATATAACTCACTGACACCGGAGGAATGCTTTGTGTGTATCAAACGTCGCAACATAACTGGGTGACTATAAAGATGCTCTACAGGCATCTCCGAAGGTGTTAGTTGACTTAGTATGGATCAAGACTGGGATTTGTCACTCCGTGTGACGGAGAGGTATCTCGGTAATACAACATCACACACAAGCCTTGCAAGCAATGTAACTTAGTGTAAGTTGCGGTATCTTGTATTACGGAACGAGTAAAGAGACTTGCCGGTAAACGAGATTGAAATAGGTATGCGGATACTGACGATCGAATCTCGGGCAAGTAACATACCGAAGGACAAAGGGAATGACATACGGGATTATACGAATCCTGGGCACTGAGGTTCAAACGATAAGATCTTCGTAGAATATGTAGGATCCAATATGGGCATCCAGGTCCCGCTATTGGATATTGACCGAGGAGTCTCTCGGGTCATGTCTACATAGTTCTCGAACCCGCAGGGTCTGCACACTTAAGGTTCGACGTTGTTTTATGCGTATTTGAGTTATATGGTTGGTTACCGAATGTTGTTCGGAGTCCTGGATGAGATCACGAACGTCACGAGGGTTTCCGGAATGGTCCGGAAACGAAGATTGATATATAGGATGACCTCATTTGATTACCGGAAGGTTTTCGGAGTTACCGGGAATGTACCGGGAATGACGAATGGGTTCCGGGAGTTCACCGGGGGGGCCACCCACCCCGGGGAAGCCCATAGGCCTTGGGGGAGCCACACCAGCCCTTAGTGGGCTGGTGGGACAGCCCACAAGTGCCCTATGCGCCAAGGAAAAGAAAATCAAGAGAGAAAGAAAAAAAAGGAGGAGGTGGGAAGGAAGGGGGACTCCCTCCCACCAAACCTAGTCCAACTCGGTTTGGGGGGGGGGGGGAGAGTCCTCCCCCTTGGCTCGGCCGACTCCTTGAGGGTCCTTGGACCCCAAGGCAAGGCCCCCCTCCCTCCCACCTATATATACGGAGGTTTTAGGGCTGATTTGAGACAACTTTTCCACGGCAGCCCGACCACATACCTCCACGGTTTTTCCTCTAGATCGCGTTTCTGCGGAGCTCGGGCGGAGCCCTGCTGAGACAAGGTCATCACCAACCTCCGGAGCACCGTCACGCTGCCGGAGAACTCTTCTACCTCTCCGTCTCTCTTGCTGGATCAAGAAGGCCGAGATCATCATCGAGCTGTACGTGTGCTGAACGCGGAGGTGTCGTCCGTTCGGTACTAGATCGTGGGACTGATCGCGGGATTGTTCGCAGGGCGGATCGAGGGACGTGAGGACGTTCCACTACATCAACCGCGTTCTCTAAACGCTTTTGTTGTACGGTCTACAAGGGTACGTAGATCACTCATCCCCTCTCGTAGATGGACATCACCATGATAGGTCTTCGTGCGCGTAGGAAAATTTTTGTTTCCCATGCGACGTTCCCCAACAGTGGCATCATGAGCTAGGTTCATGCGTAGATGTCTTCTCGAGTAGAACACAAAAGGTTTTGTGGGCGGTGATGTGCGTTTTCCTGCCCTCCTTACTCTTTTCTTGATTCCGCGGTATTGTTGGATTGAAGCGGCTTGGACCGACATTACTCGTACGCTTACGAGAGACTGGTTTCATCGTTACGAGTAACTCCGTTGCTCAAAGATGACTGGCAAGTGTCAGTTTCTCCAACTTTAGTTGAATCGGATTTGACCAAGGAGGTCCTTGGATGAGGTTAAATAGCAACTCATATATCTCCGTTGTGGTGTTTGCGTAAGTAAGATGTGATCCTACTAGATACCCATGGTCACCACGTAAAACATGCAACAACAAAATTAGAGGACGTCTAACTTGTTTTTGCAGGGTATGATTGTGATGTGATATGGCCAATGATGTGATGTGATATATTGGATGTATGAGATGATCATGTTGTAATAGAAATATCGACTTGCACGTCGATGGTACGGCAATCAGTAGGAGCCATAGGGTTGTCTTTATACTAACGTTTGTGCTTGCAGATGCGTTTACTATTTTGCTAGGATGTAGCTTTAGTAGTAATAGCATAAGTAGCACGACAACCCCGATGGCAACACGTTGATGGATGATCATGGTGTGGCGCCGGTGACAAGAAGATCGTGCCGGTGCTTTGGTGATGGAGATCAAGAAGCACGTGATGATGGCCATATCATGTCACTTATGAATTGCATGTGATGTTAATCCTTTTATGCACCTTATTTTGCTTAGAACGACGGTAGCATTATGAGGTGATCTCTCACTAAAATTTCAAGACGAAATTGTGTTCTCCCCGACTGTGCACCGTTGCTACAGTTCGTCGTTTCGAGACACCACGTGATGATCGGGTGTGATAGACTCAACGTTCACATACAACGGGTGCAAAACAGTTGCGCACGCGGAACACTCGGGTTAAGCTTGACGAGCCTAGCATGTGCAGACATGGCCTCGGAACACATGAGACCGAAAGGTCGATCATGAATCATATAGTTGATATGATTAGCATAGGGATGCTTACCACTGAAACTATACTCAACTCACGTGATGATCGGACTTGAGCTAGTGTAAGTGGATCATGAACCACTCAAATGACTAGAGAGATGTACTTTTTGAGTGGGAGTTTAGCAAATAATTTGATTAAGTTAAACTCTAATTATCTTGAACATAGTCTAAGTCCACTTTGAATATATTTGTGTTGTAGATCATGGCTCACGCGACAGTCATCCTGAATTTTAATACGTTCCTAGAGAAAGCTAAGTTGAAAGATGATGGAAGCAACTTTGTAGACTGGGCTCGTAATCTTAAGCTAATCTTACAAGCTGGGAAGAAGGATTATGTCCTTAATGCTGCGCTAGGAGATGAACCACCCGCTACGGCTGATCAGGATGTTAAGAACGCTTGTTTAGCACGTAAGGAGGACTACTCAATAGTTCAATGTGCAGTCTTGTATGGCTTAGAACCGGGACTTCAACGTCGCTTTGAGCGTCATGGAGCATTTGAGATGTTCCAGGAGTTGAAGTTTATCTTTCAGAAGAACGCCCGGATCGAGAGGTATGAGACCTCCGATAAATTCTATGCTTGCAAGATGGAGGAAAACTCGTGTGTCAGTGAACATGTGCTCAAAATGTCTGGGTACTCAAACCGTCTAGCTGAGCTGGGGATTGAACTCCCGCAAGAGGCTATCACTGACAGAATCCTTCAATCACTGCCGCCAAGCTATAAAGGCTTTGTGTTGAACTACAACATGCAAGGGATGAACAAGTCTCCCGGCGAGTTGTTTGCGATGCTGAAAGTCGCAGAGTCTGAACTCCGTAAAGAGCATCAAGTGTTGATGGTGAGCAAGACCACTAGTTTCAAGAGAAACGGCAAAGGCAAGAAGGGAAATTCGAAGAAGAGCGGCAAGCCTGTTGCCAATCCGCCGAAGAAACCCAAAGCTGGACCTAAGCCTGAAACGGAGTGTTTCTACTGCAAGGGTATGAGTCACTGGAAGCGCAATTGCCCCAAGTATCTGGCAGATAAGAAGGCGGGCAAAGAAAAATCAGTATATTTGATATACATGTTATTGATGTGTACTTAACCGGCTCTCGTAGTAGTGCCTGGGTATTTGATACCGGTTTTGTTGCTCATATTTGCAACTCGAAACAGGAACTGCGGAATAGGCGAAGGCTGGCGAAAGATGAAGTGACGATGCGCGTAGGAAATGGTTCCAAGGTTGATGCAATCGCCGTCGGCACAGTGTCACTTCAGTTACCGTCAGGATTAGTGATGAACTTAAATCATTGTTATTTAGTGCCTGCGTTGAGCATGAACATTATATCTGGATCTTGTTTATTGCGAGACGGTTACTCTTTTAAGTCAGAGAATAATGGTTGTTCTATTTCTATGAGTAACATCTTTTATGGTCATGTACCGAATGTGAGAGGATTGTTCATATTGAATCTTGATAGCGATACACATATACATAACATTGAGACCAAAAGAGTTAGAGTAAACAATGATAGCGCCATATTTTTGTGGCACTGCCGCTTGGGTCATATTGGTGTAAAGCGCATGAAGAAACTCCATGCTGATGGACTTTTGGAGTCACTTGACTTTGATTCACTTGACACGTGCGAACCATGCCTCATGGGCAAGATGACTAAGACTCCGTTCTCCGGAACAATGGAGCGTGCAAGTAACTTGTTGGAAATCATACATACCGATATGTGTGGTCCAATGAGCGTAGAGGCACGCGGCGGATATCGTTATTTTCTCACCTTCACTGATGATTTAAGTAGATATGGTTATGTCTACTTGATCAAGCACAAGTCTGAAACATTTGAAAAGTTCAAGCAATTTCAGAGTGAAGTGGAAAATCATCGTAACAAGAAGATCAAGTTCCTACGGTCTGATCGTGGGGGTGAATATCTGAGTTTCGAGTTTGGTGCTCACTTAAGACAATGTGGAATTGTTTCGCAGTTAACACCGCCTGGAACACCACAGCGTAATGGTGTGTCCGAACGTCGTAATCATACTTTGTTAGAGATGGTGCGATCTATGATGTCTCTTACTGATTTGCCGTTATCATTTTGGGGTTATGCATTAGAAACAGCTGCATTCACTTTAAATAGGGCACCATCAAAATCCGTCGAGACGACACCATACGAACTGTGGTATGGCAAAAGGCCAAAGTTGTCGTTTCTTAAAGTTTGGGGATGTGATGCTTATGTCAAAAAGCTTCAGCCTGAAAAGCTGGAACCCAAAGCGGAAAAGTGCGTCTTCATAGGTTACCCAAAAGAGACAGTTGGGTACACCTTCTATCTCAAATCCGAGGGCAAAGTGTTTGTTGCTAAAAACGGAGCTTTTCTCGAGAAGGAGTTTCTCTCGAGAGAATTGAGTGGGAGGAAGATAGAACTTGACGAGGTTGTCGAACCTCTCATCCCTCTGGATGGTGGCGCAGGTCAAAGGGAAACCTCTGTCATTGCGACGCCAGTTGAGGAGGGAGTTAATGATGATGATCATGAAACTCCAGTTCAAGTTTCTGTCGAACCACGCAGGTCGACGAGACCACGTGCTACTCCAGAGTGGTACGGGAATCCCGTCTTGTCAATCATGTTGTTAGACAACAATGAGCCGGCAAATTATGAAGAAGCAATGGTGGACCCAGATTCCAACAAATGGCTAGAAGCCATGAAGTCCGAGATAGGATCCATGTATGAGAACAAAGAGTGGACTTTGGAGGTACTACCTGAGGGCCGCAAGGCTATTCAGAACAAATGGATCTTTAAGAGGAAGACGGACGCTGACGGTAATGTGACCGTTTATAAAGCTCGACTTGTGGCAAAGGGTTTTTCACAAGTTCAAGGAATTGACTACGATGAGACATTCTCACCCGTAGCGATGCTTAAGTCCGTCAAAATCATGTTAGCAATAGCTGCGTTTTTCGATTATGAAATCTGGCAGATGGATGTCAAAACGGCGTTCCTTAACGGTTTCCTTAAGGAAGAGTTGTATATGATACAACCCGAAGGTTTTGTCGATCCAAAAAATGCTAACAAGGTGTGCAAGCTCCAGCGATCCATTTATGGACTGGTGCAAGCATCTCGGAGTTGGAACAAACGCTTTGATGAGGTGATCAAAGCATTTGGGTTTATACAAGTGGTTGGAGAATCTTGTATTTACAAGAAAGTGAGTGGGAGCTCTGTGGCGTTTCTAATATTATATGTGGATGACATATTGCTGATTGGAAACGACGTGGAGTTTTTGGAGAGCGTAAAAGATTACTTGAATAAAAGTTTCTCTATGAAGGACCTAGAAGAAGCTGCTTACATTCTAGGCATTAAGATCTATAGGGATAGATCAAAACGCCTGATAGGACTTTCACAAAGCACATACCTTGATAAAGTTTTGAAGAGGTTCAAAATGGAACAGTCCAAGAAAGGATTCTTGCCAGTTCTACAAGGTACAAAATTGAGTAAGACTCAGTGCCGAGCAACTGATGAAGATAGAGAGCATATGCGCTCCGTCCCCTATGCTTCAGCCATAGGTTCTATCATGTATGCGATGCTGTGCACTAGACCGGATGTTAGCCTGGCCATAAGTATGGCAGGTAGGTTCCAGAGTAATCCAGGAGTGGATCACTGGACAGCGGTCAAGAATATCCTGAAGTACCTGAAAAGGACTAAGGAGATGTTTCTCGTGTATGGAGGTGACGAAGAGCTCGCCGTAAAAGGTTACGTCGATGCAAGCTTTGACACAGATCCGGACGACTCTAAGTCGCAAACCGGATACGTATTTATTCTTAATGGGGGTGCAGTAAGCTGGTGCAGTTCCAAGCAAAGCGTCGTAGCAGATTCTACATGTGAAGCGGAGTACATGGCTGCCTCGGAGGCGGCTAAGGAGGGTGTCTGGATGAAGCAGTTCATGACGGATCTTGGAGTGGTGCCAAGTGCACTGAAGCCAATAACCTTGTTCTGTGATAACACTGGTGCCATTGCCTTAGCAAAGGAACCACGGTTTGATAAGAAGACCAGACACATCAAACGACGCTTCAACCTCATCCGCGACTACGTCGAGGGAGAGGACGTGAATATATGCAAAGTGCACACGGATCTGAATGTAGCAGACCCGCTGACTAAACCTCTTCCATGGCCAAAGCATGATCAACACCAGAACTGTATGGGTGTTAGATTTATTACAATGTAATTCACATGGTGATGTGAAGGGCTAGATTATTGACTCTAGTGCAAGTGGGAGACTGTTGGAATTATGCCCAAGAGGCAATAATAAATATAGTTATTATTATAATTCATGTATCAAGATAATCGTTTATTATCCATGCTATAATTGTATTGAATGAAGACTCATTTACATGTGTGGATACATAGACAAAACACTGTTCCTAGCAAGCCTCTAGTTGGCTAGCCAGTTGATCAAAGATAGTCAGTGTCTTCTGATTATGAACAAGGTGTTGTTGCTTGATAACCGGATCACGTCATTGGGAGAATCACGTGATGGACTAGACCCAAACTAATAGACGTAGCATGTTGATCGTGTCATTTTGTTGCTACTGTTTTCTGCGTGTCAAGTATTTATTCCTATGACCATGAGATCATATAACTCACTGACACCGGAGGAATGCTTTGTGTGTATCAAACGTCGCAACGTAACTGGGTGACTATAAAGATGCTCTACAGGTATCTCCGAAGGTGTTAGTTGAGTTAGTATGGATCAAGACTGGGATTTGTCACTCCGTGTGACGGAGAGGTATCTCGGGGCCCACTCGGTAATACAACATCACACACAAGCCTTGCAAGCAATGTAACTTAGTGTAAGTTGTGGGATCTTGTATTACGGAACGAGTAAAGAGACTTGCCGGTAAACGAGATTGAAATAGGTATGCGGATACTGACGATCGAATCTCGGGCAAGTAACATACCGAAGGACAAAGGGAATGACATACGGGATTATACGAATCCTTGGCACTGAGGTTCAAACGATAAGATCTTCGTAGAATATGTAGGTACCAATATGGGCATCTAGGTCCCGCTATTCAATATTGACCGAGGAGTCTCTCGGGTCATGTCTACATAGTTCTCGAACCCGCAGGGTCTGCACACTTAAGGTTCGACGTTGTTTTATGCGTATTTGAGTTATATGGTTGGTTACCGAATGTTGTTCGGAGTCCCGGATGAGATCACGGACGTCACGAGGGTTTCCGGAATGGTCCGGAAACGAAGATTGATATATAGGATGACCTCATTTGATTACCGGAAGGTTTTCGGAGTTACCGCGAATGTACCGGGAATGACGAATGGGTTCCGGGAGTTCACCGAGGGGGGCCACCCACCCCGGGGAAGCCCATAGGCCTTGGGGGAGCCACACCAGCCCTTAGTGGGCTGGTGGGACAGCCCACAAGTGCCCTATGCGCCAAGGAAAAGAAAATCAAGAGAGAAAGAAAAAAAAGGGAGGAGGTGGGAAGGAAGGGGGACTCCCTCCCACCAAACCTAGTCCAACTCGGTTTGGGGGGGGAGAGTCCTCCCCCTTGGCTCGGCCGACTCCTTGAGGGTCCTTGGACCCCAAGGCAAGGCCCCCCTCCCTCCCACCTATATATACGGAGGTTTTAGGGCTGATTTGAGACAACTTTTCCACGGCAGCCCGACCACATACCTCCACGGTTTTTCCTCTAGATCGCGTTTCTGCGGAGCTCGGGCGGAGCCCTGCTGAGACAAGGTCATCACCAACCTCCGGAGCGCCGTCACGCTGCCGGAGAACTCTTCTACCTCTTCGTCTCTCTTGCTGGATCAAGAAGGCCGAGATCATCATCGAGCTGTACGTGTGCTGAACGCGGAGGTGCCGTCCGTTCGGTACTAGATCGTGGGACTGATCGCGGGATTGTTCGCGGGGCGGATCGAGGGACGTGAGGACGTTCCACTACATCAACCGCGTTCTCTAAACGCTTCTGCTGTACGGTCTACAAGGGTACGTAGCTCACTCATCCCCTCTCGTAGATGGACATCACCATGATAGGTCTTCGTGCGGGTAGGAAAATTTTTGTTTCCCATGCGACGTTCCCCAACATACATCACATTGACGAACGGGAGCTAGCCACATATCTCTCCATGTTATAACTTTTGCATGATGAATGTCATCCAAACGAATCACCGACCCATTGCCTACGAGTTTGTCCCACTGCTGCTATTACTTGCTTTGCTCTGCTGTTGTTACTTGTTTTGTTCTGCTGCTGTTACTTGCTTTGCTCTGCTGCTGTTACTTGCTACTGTTGCTACTTGCTACTGCTGTCACTACTGCTGTTCCTTGTCGCTGCTGTTACTCGTTACACTGCTGCTACCTGCTACAATACTTTTTCTCGCGCCATTGACGGGAAAGAATATTTTCCGTCCACGGTCAACTTCTGGCGCCATTGATAAAGCAGTTAGGAATAGTCTGCCGTCAACAGATCGTTTCTGACACCGTTGTTATCATACTACTTCGCTACTGATACTTTGCTTGCAGATACTAATCTTTCAGGTGCGGTTGAATCTGACACATTCAGCTGCTAATACTTGAGAGTATCCTTTCACTTCCTGACGGGCGAACCAACAAATTTGGGTTGAATACTCTACCCTCGAAAACTGCTGCGAACCCACGCGTTGGTGGGCCATTGCAAGACAATTTCTAATTGTTGAGCAACTGGGAGAAGTTCTGGCTCTGTTACCGCGGAGGCATCAAGTCAGGAACACGTCAACAACAGTTTTCTAGTGTCGTTGCCGGGGACTGCTAGCAGCGGCTTTTTCTGGCGCCGTTGCCGGGGATGGATTGCTATATTCTCTGAGTCACTTGGGATTTATATCTGCTGATCACTATGAAGAATCTGAAAGATCCAAAAACCAAAGTCTTGCCCTCAACTACGAGGGGAGGTAAGGAACTGCCATCTAGCTCTGCACTTGATTCACCTTCAGTTATGAGTAAGTTTGCAACATCACCTCCTGCTAGAAATCTTGATATGTTGCCTGTGCTTGATGATGCTTATGATGCTACTGCTAGAGATGTTATGCCTGATACTGCTAGAGATGTTATGCCTTATACTGCTAGAGATGCTATGCCTGATACTGCTTTGCCTGATGATGCTAGAGATGCTATTTTGCCTGATGATGCTATGCTTGATACTGCTAGAGATACTACTTAGCCTGATGTGCCACTAGGGGTGTTCCTTGATGCTCATATTGCTAGAGTTACTGCCAATGCTCGTGATGCTTCTGAAACTGCCGATACTATTGAGATAGAACCTGCTTTTGCTCCTGCTAGATCTAGCTCTCCTAGATATGAATTGCCTGATATACCTAAGGGTTACGTTATGGAGGGAGAGATAGCTGAGGATTTTCTTGCGTGTAAGGATGCCAATGACGCCGAGAAATTACTTCTCAAGTGGAAGGAAAAATCTCTGAAAGCTAGGATGAAATACGACCCGAAGTTTGCCACTTCACCTATCTTAATATCCGATAAGGATTATGAATTCTCTGTCGACCCTGAGATAATCTCTCTAGTCGAATCTGATCCTTTCCACGGTTATGAGTCTGAGACGGTTGTAGCCCATCTTACCAAACTACACGATATAGCCACCCTTTTCACTAGTGAGGAGAAGATCCGCCACTACTATATCCTTAAGTTGTTTCCTTTCTCTCTAAAGGATGACACTAAAGCATGGTTCACTTCTCTTGCTCCTGGATGTGTTAGTAGTCCTCAGGATATGGTCTATTACTTCTGTGAGAAATATTTCCCTGCCCATAAGAAGCAAGCTGCCTTGCAGGAAATATACAACTTTGCTCAACTCAAAGAAGAGAGTCTCCCACAAGCTTGGGGGAGGCTCATCCTGCTACAGAATGCTTTGCCTGATCACCCTCTTAAGAAGAACGAGATACTTGATATCTTCTATAACGGACTTACCGATGCTTCTAGAGACCACCTAGATAGTTGTGCCGGTTGTGTTTTTAGGGAACGAACTGTAGAGCAAGCTGAGATCCTACTGAATAACATCTTGATCAACGATAATGCTTGGACTATTCCCAAACCACCTCCTAAGCCAACTCCGAAGAAAAGAGGTATTCTATTCCTCAGTCCCGAAGATATGCAAGAAGCCAAGAAATCTATGCAAGAGAAAGGCATTAGATCTGAAGATGTCAAAAATCTACCACCTATCGAAGAGATCCATGGTCTCGATAACCCGATACACGTAGTGGAAGTAAATTATCTGCATAGGTTTGATGAGAGTGATATTCCTTTTAATAAACCAGCTAGCCTATGCTTTGATGAATTTGACAACTTTGTTGCCAAACAACAGAGTTTCAATGATTATGTTAGCAGACATTTGGAACAAAGTACTCGTATGCTTAGTCATTTAAGTGCTTGTGTAGACAGAAATGTCAATGATCTGAAGCTTCTGAGTAAACATGCCTATATGATTACTACTCAGGTAGAACAAGTGCTTAAAGCTCAGAATGACTTGCTCAATGAATTAAATGACAACTCTGTCAGAGTCATTACTAGGGGAGGCAAAATGACTCAGGAACCTTTGTATCCTGAGGGTCATCCTAAGAGAATTGATCAAGATTCTCAAGGAATTAATGTTGATACACCCAGTCATCCTAAGGAGAAGAAGAAGGATGATAGAAACATGCATGTTAGTTCACCAAATACTGTCACACCTGAAGAACCAAATGATATTTCTGCATCTGATGCAGAAACCCAATGTGGTGATGAACATGAAACTGGTGACAATATGGACAGCGATGTTCATAATAATGCTCAACCTAGCAATGATGAGGATGTGGAGATTGAATCTACGGTTAATACTGATAAACCATAACCTAAGAGATAAGATAAGAATGACTTCACTTCTAGGAAGCATGGTAAAGAAAGGGAGCCATGGGTTCAGAGACCTATGCCCTTTCCTCCTAAGCCATCCAAGAAAAAGGATGATGAGGATTTTGAGCGCTTTATTGAAATGATAAGACCCGTCTTTCTGCAGATGCGGTTAGTTGATATGCTGAAAATGTCTCCATATGCCAAGTACATGAAAGATATTGTGACCAATAAACGAAAGATACCAGATCTTGAGATCTCCACCATGCTTGCCAATTACACTTTCAAAGGTGGAACTCCTAAGAAACTTGGTGATCCCGGAGTGCCCACTATACCTTGCTCCATTAAAGGAAACTACGTAAGAACTGCCTTATGTGACCTTGGAGCCGGTGTTAGTGTTATGCCTCTCTCTTTATCGTAGACTTGAACTGGATAAGTTGGCACCCACTGAAATTTCTCTGCAAATGGCCGACAAATCTACTGCTTTCCCTGTCGGCATTTGCGAGGATGTGCCTCTTGTGGTTGCTAATACCACTATCTTAAGAGACTATGTTATCTTGGATATTCCCGAGGACGATGTCATGGCTGTCATCCTCGGAAGACCCTTTTTAAACCATGCAGGGGTTGTTATAGATTGCAACAAAGGCAATGTCACTTTCCATGTCAACGGTAATGAGCACACAGTGCACTTTCCGAAGAAACGATATCAAGTACATTGCATCAATGCTATCGAAAAAACTTCATCGATTCTTATTGGGAGCTTTGAATGCCCTATTCCTTGTGTCAAGATGAAGTATGATTTGCTTGTTGGGGAGATTCATATCCCCATTGAGGTGACTTAGTGGCTATTCGAAAATTCTCCGTTCTCTTTTGCGATTCGAAAAAGTTTTGTCATGAGGATTTGATCAACCCCATTGACGGATTTCCTTCGATGACCATGAAATGGATGAATCAAAGAGTCACATGCCTCTGTTTTAAGCTTTCACTTTCAGTTGCTTAGAAGAAAAATGATAGGTTTAGTTTAGTTTTCCCTGTTTTCTGTTTTAGCGTCACGGAGAAAAATACCCCGAAAATAAAAGTTCCCGATGGTCCTGAAAATCTAGTATGATTTTTTCTGGAATATTTGAAAAATACTGGGACTGAGAGCTAGCCTGGGGGCCACACCAGTGGGCCACAAGCCCTATCACCGCGGCCACCCCCTGGCCGCGGCAAGCAAGCTTGTGGGGCCCACAGGGACCCCCTCCACTCATTCCAGCTCCCATCCTCTTCCTCTACCTCCAGAAAAAATCGTTTCGCAGCTCAAACCCGTGTTCTTGCTCATTTGGCTATGATTTTTGATCCCCTTGCTCAAAGCACCATTCTCCGAACCGTTTTGGGGAAAATACTCCTTGGTAAGTGACTCCTCCATTGGTCCAATTAGTTTTTGCTCTAGTGCTTTATCCTTCGCATATTCTTGCTACCTTGGTGACCCAGTTCTTGAGCTTGAAATGTTGATTTTAGCTGGTCCCAAGTAGTTTTAGCACGTGATACGGTCTCTAGACACTAGTAGGAGTAGTTGCTACAAGGTGTGGTTGGTCTTTATTCACGTTTCTCTTGAACTTCAAAATTTTAGCAAAAAGAAATTATGTTCAGGAGGAAGTTTCATGGTGGTTCCTCAAGTAAGAAGGGTCCCCGTCTTTCTATTCGGGAGCCCGATCCTTATCAACTAAGGGACGCACCGGTACAATCATGTGAATGGCCTTCCGATGAGTTCATGATCAAAGCGGGCTTCAAGGATGAGTTTGATACACTTGTCCGCAATGCCGGTTTAGAAGAATTCGTCTCAGATAAATGTGAACAGTATGCTTTGCTCACTGCCTCTTTCGTGCGTAGATTTAAATTTTCAGTCGGCCCTGACTCATCCATACTGTTTGATGTGTATGATAAATCCTACGCCATGGATTTGGAGAATTTTAACAGAATTTGCAAAATACCCGATGGGGGTAATCTTAAAGATCCTGCTAAAACTTCGGTTAGAGATTTTTTTTCTCTAGTATATGTGTTTGAGAAACTAGAGACATCACGCAAGCTACCATAGGAAGCATTCATTTCCCTGCCTTGCACTACTTTGCCCTCGTCATAGGTAGATGCATTAACGGTAAGGTTGAACATTGTCACCAATGCACATCCGACCTTAGTATCCTTAAGAGCGTAGTTACGGGTGACAAAAGCTTCAACATGGGAGCTATTATAGCAAGGAGGCTGAATAAGAATGCTATTGAGGGGAATTTCTTTGGCGGCATCTATGCCACTCGCATGGCAAATTTTCTTGGAGTACCCATCCACGCAGGAGATCCCCCGCTCCATACAGCTTTCGTTGACCGCGTCGCTATGACACGCTACCAGTTCCTTGAGAGGGATGATGAATCCCTCCTATACCGATTGATATTTAACCGACAGCGTGTCTTCCATATTACCCTTCCTGCTCCTGCTTTCTTTGACTTTCAGGTAAAACGGAGATACTACATAACCATAGGAGAGGCAGAGGAGTATGAGAGGGAGGTGACGGCTGCTCGTCTTCGTGAGGCAGTGGCTGCAGCGCTCCCGTATAACCCCGATTATGATTTTGGGTTTCGCCAGGACCGTCCTCGGGAGTAGACCAAACTAGGACAAAAGCCTAAGCTTGGGGGAGTACATGTTCTCACCGACCTTACATTCATGCTTATGCTTTCACTTTGTTCGTCGGCGTTCACACTTTGCCACTGTATTATCCATGCTAGTTTATTTTTGTTTTCTTGTTTTCTTGTTTTGTGTCATTTTGAGAAAACCCAAAAAGATTTTCCTTTCTTCTTTTTGCCTGTTGGGAGCTTTCCCGTGTAAATATTTTTCCTTTTCTTTGGGTCAAGGTAGGAGATATTGGTTAGAGTGTTTAGTGGCTCTCGCATGCATACATGTTTAGCTTTCGAAGAGCCATATTACTTTGTCTTCTCCTTTGTGTCTGCCTGCAGATTCAGCTTAGTCCAATGCACGAGCACTCTTATTATTGTTCACATTGTTCGATCGTGCAAGTGAAAGGCAATAATGATGATATATGATGAAGTGACTGAGACTGGAAAAGCTGCTATGAACTCTATCTATTTTGTTTTTGTAAATATGACTAGCTTGTCGTCCCAGATTCAGCTTTGTTGTGAGAGAACCATGTTTGCAATGACAACTTAGAGATCATAGTTTTTGATGCCATGCTTATTTAGCTAGGAGCTTATAATGGTTTGTCTTGAATGCCAACATAGATTTTGAGATGACTATGATGTAGTATGATAGGAAGGTATTCTCCTTTGAATGATTCAAGTGGCTTGACTTGGCACATTTTCATGCATGTAGTTGAAACAAAATCAACATAGCCTCTATGATGTTCGTGTTCATGGTGATTTGTTGGGGAACGTCGCATGGGAAACAAAAATTTTCCTACGCGCACGAAGACCTATCATGGTGATGTCCATCTACGAGAGGGGATGTTCGATCTACGTACCCTTGTAGACCGCACAGCAGAAGCTTTAGTGAACGCGGTTGATGTAGTGGAACGTCCTCACGTCCCTCGATCCGCCCCGCGAACCGTCCCGCGATCAGTCCCATGATCTAGTGCCGAACGGGCGGCACCTCCGCGTTCAGCACACGTACAGCTCGACGATGATCTCGGCCTTCTTGATCCAGCAAGAGAGACGGAGAGGTAGATGAGTTCTCCGGCAGCGTGACGGTGCTACGGAGGTTGGTGATGATCTTATCTCAGCAGGGCTCCGCCCGAGCTCCACAGAAACGCAATCTAGATGTAAAACCGTGGAGATATGTGGTCGGGCTGCCGTGGCAAAGTTGTCTCAAATCAGCCCTAAAACCCCACTATATATAGGAGGAGGAGGGGGAGCCTTGCCTTGGGGTCCAAGGACTCCCAAGGGGGTCGGCCCAACCTAAGGGGGAAGGTCTCCCCCCCCCAAACTGAGTCCTACTTGGTTTGGAAGGTGGAGTCCTTCTTCCCTTTCCCACCTCCTCTTTTTTTTTCTTTTCTCTTTGATTTTTCTTCCAATGCGCATAGGGCTCTTTGTTGGAAATATGCCCTAGAGGCAATAATAAATTAGTTATTATTATATTTCTTAGTTCATGATAATCGTTTATTATCCATGCTATAATTGTATTGATTGGAAACACAATACTTGTGTGGATACATAGACAAAACACTGTCCCTAGTAAGCCTCTAGTTGACTAGCTCGTTGATCAAAGATGGTCAAGGTTTCCTGGCCATAGGCAAGTGTTGTCACTTGATAACGGGATCACATCATTAGGAGAATCATGTGATGGACTAGACCCAAACTAATAGACGTAGCATGTTGATCGTGTCATTTTGTTGCTACTGTTTTCTGCGTGTCAAGTATTTATTCCTATGACCATGAGATCATATAATTCACTAACACCGGAGGAATGCTTTGTGTGTATCAAACGTCGCAACGTAACTGGGTGACTATAAAGATGCTCTACAGGTATCTCCGAAGGTGTTAGTTGAGTTAGTATGGATCAAGACTGGGATTTGTCACTCCGTGTGACGGAGAGGTATCTCGGGGCCCACTCGGTAATACAACATCACACACAAGCCTTGCAAGCAATGTGACTTAGCGTAAGTTGCGGGATCTTGTATTACGGAACGAGTAAAGAGACTTGCCGGTAAATGATATTGAAATAGGTATGCGGATACTGACGATCGAATCTCGGGCAAGTAACATACCGAAGGACAAAGGGAATGACATACGGGATTATATGAATCCTTGGCACTGAGGTTCAAACGATAAGATCTTCGTAGAATATGTAGGATACAATATGGGCATCCAGGTCCCGCTATTGGATATTGACCGAGGAGTCTCTCGGGTCATGTCTACATAGTTCTCAAACCCGCAGGGTCTGCACACTTAAGGTTCGACGTTGTTTTATGCGTATTTGAGTTATATGGTTGGTTACCGAATGTTGTTCGGAGTCCCGGATGAGATCCAGGACGTCACGAGGAGCTCCGGAATGGTCCGGAGGTAAAGATTGATATATAGGAAGTCCTGTTTTGGTCACCGGAAAAGTTTCGGGCTCATCGGTAGTGTACCGGGAGTGCCGGGAGGGGTGCCGGGGACCATCGGGAGGGGTGTCACGCCCCAAGGGGTCTCATGGGCTATGGGAAGAGATAAACCAGCCCCTAGTGGGCTGGAATAAGTTCCCACTAAGGCCCATAAGGTTTGAGAAGGAAAAAACACAAGGTGGAAAGAGTTTCCAAGTGGGAAGGTGGAATCCTACTCCAAGTAGGATTGGAGTAGCACTCCTCCACTTCCAATTTCGGCCAACCCTTGAGGGTTTGAGGCTGCCTCTTCCCTCTCCCTCCCACCTATATATACGGAGGTTTTAGGGCTGATTTGAGACGACTTTTCCACGGCAGCCCGACCACATACCTCCACGGTTTTTCCTCTAGATCGCGTTTCTGCGGAGCTCGGGCGGAGCCCTGCTGAGACAAGGTCATCACCAACCTCCGGAGCGCCGTCACGCTGCCGGAGAACTCTTCTACCTCTCCGTCTCTCTTGCTGGATCAAGAAGGCCGAGATCATCGTCGAGTTGTACGTGTGCTGAACGCGGAGGTGCCGTCCGTTCGGTACTAGATCGTGGGACTGTTCGCGGGATTGTTCGCGGGGCGGATCGAGGGACGTGAGGACGTTCCACTACATCAACCGCGTTCTCTAACGCTTCTGCTGTACGATCTACAAGGGTACGTAGATCACTCATCCCCTCTCGTAGATGGACATCACCATGATAGGTCTTCGTGCGCGTAGGAAATTTTTTGTTTCCCATGCGACGTTCCCCAACAGTGGCATCATGAGCTAGGTTCATGCGTAGATGTCTTCTCGAGTAGAACACAAAAGTTTTTGTGGGCGGTGATGTGCGTTTTGCTGCCCTCCTTAGTCTTTTCTTGATTCCACGGTATTGTTGGATCGAAGCGGCTCGGACCGACATTACTCGTACGCTTACGAGAGACTGGTTTCATCGCTACGAGTAACTCCGTTGCTCAAAGATGACTGGCGGGTGTCAGTTTCTCCAACTTTAGTTGAATCGGATTTGACCGAGGAGGTCCTTGGATGAGGTTAAATAGCAACTCATATATCTCCGTTGTGGTGTTTGCGTAAGTAAGATGCGATCCTACTAGATACCCATGGTCACCACGTAAAACATGCAACAACAAAATTAGAGGACGTCTAACTTGTTTTTGCAGGGTATGCTTGTGATGTGATATGGCCCAACGATGTGATGTGATATATTGGATGTATGAGATGATCATGTTGTAATAGAAAATATCGACTTGCACGTCGATGGTACGGCAACCGGCAGGAGCCATAGGGTTGTCTTTATAACTAACGTTTGTGCTTGCAGATGCGTTTACTATTTTGCTAGGATGTAGCTTTAGTAGTAATAGCATGAGTAGCATGACAACCCCGATGGCGACACGTTGATGGAGATCATGATGATGGAGATCATGGTGTGACGCCGGTGACAAGAAGATCGTGCCGGTGCTTTGGTGATGGAGATCAAGAAGCACAAGATGATGGCCATATCATGTCACTTATGAATTGCATGTGATGTTAATCCTTTTATGCACCTTATTTTGCTTAGAACGACGGTAGCATTATGAGGTGATCTCTCACTAAAATTTCAAGACGAAATTGTGTTCTCCCCGACTGTGCACCGTTGCTACAGTTCGTCGTTTCGAGACACCACGTGATGATCGGGTGTGATAGACTCAACGTTCACATACAACGGGTGCAAAACAGTTGCGCACGCGGAACACTCGGGTTAAGCTTGACGAGCCTAGCATGTGCAGACATGGCCTCGGAACACATGAGACCGAAAGGTCGAGCATGAACCGTATAGTTGATATGATTAGCATAGAGATGCTTACCACTGAAACTATTCTCGACTCACGTGATGATCGGACTTGAGATAGTGGATTTGGATCATGTACCACTCAAATGACTAGAGAGATGTACTTTTTGAGTGGGAGTTCTTAAGTAATATGATTAATTGAACTAATTGTCATGAACATAGTCTAATGGTCTTTGCGAATTACGATGTAGCTTGCGCTATAGCTCTACTGTTTTTATATGTTCCTAGAGAAAATTTTGTTGAAAGTTGATAGTAGCAAACTTTGAAGAGGATTGTCCTCATTGCTGCGCAGAAGGCTTATGTCCTTAATGCACCACTCGGTGTGCTGCACCTCGAGCGTCGTGTGCGGATGCTGTGAACATCCGACATACATGTTTCTGATGACTACACGATAGTTCAGTGCAAAATACTTAATGGCTTAGAAGCAAGGCGCCGAAGACGTTTTGAAACTTCACGGAACATAAGTGATGTTCTAAAGAGATGAAATTGTGATTTCATGCTCGTGCCCTTGTTGAGAGGTACGAGACCTCCGACAAGATTCTTTGTCCACAAAGTAAAGGAGAAAAGCTCAATCATTGAGCGTGTGCTCAGATTGTCTGAGTACGACAATCACTTGAATCAAGTGGGAGTTAATCTTCCAGATGAGATAGTGATGGTTCTCCAAAGTCACTGCCACCAAGCTGTGAGAGCTTCGTGATGAACTATAACATATCAAGGATAGATACAATGATCCTTGAGCGATTCGCGATGTTTGACACTGCGAAAGTAGAAATCAAGAAGGAGCATCAATAGTTGATGGTTTGTAAAACCACTAAGTTTCAAGAAAGGCAAGGTCTAGAAGGGATACTTCGTGAAACGGCAAAACAGTTGCTGCACTAATGAAGAGACCCAATATTAAACCCAAACCCGAGACTAAGTGCTTCTGTAATGAGGGGAACAGTCACTAAGGCGGAGCAACTCTAGATACTTGGTAGATAAGAAGGCTGGCAAAAGTCGAAAGAAGTATATTTGATATACATGATGTTGATGTGTACTTTACTAGTACTCCTAGTAGCACGAGGGTATTGGATACTGGTTCGGTTGCTAAGTGATTAGTAACGCGAAATGAAAGCTACGGCATAAACGGGGACTAGCTAAAGGCGAGGTGACGATACGTGTTGGAAGTGTTTCCAAGGTTGATATGATCAAACGTCGCACGCTCCCTCTACCATCGGGATTGGTGTTGAACCTAAATAATTGTTATTTGGTGCTTGCGTTAAGCATGAACATGATTGGATCGTGTTTATTGCAATACGATTATTCATTCAAAGAGAATAATGGTTACTCTATTTGCTTGAATAATCACCTTCAATGGTTTATTGAATCTCGATTGTAGTGTTACACATTGGTGCCAAAAGATACGAGTTAATGATGATAGTACCACTTACTTGTGGCACTGCCGCTTGAGTCATGTTAGTATAAATTGCATGAAGAGGGTCCATGCTGATGGATCTTTACTCACCTGATTTCGAATCACTAGTGACATGCAAATCATACCACATGAGCAAGGCCTTGTTTTCATTGAGATGAAACAAGATAGTAACTTGTTGGAAGTGATACATTTTGATGTATGCAGTCCAATGAGTGGTGAGGCACGCAGTGGATATCATTATGCTCTTACTTCATTGACGACTTGAGTAGATACAGGAGTATTTACTTAATGAATCACAAGTCTGAAATATTGAAAAGTTCAATTCCGTTTCAGAGTGAAGTTCGTCGTAACAAGAGGATGAACTGTCTACGATATGATCATAGAAATGAATATCTGAGTTACGAGTTTTTGGTACACAGTTAAGACAATGTGGAAATTGTTTCACAGTTCATGCCACCTGGAACATCATAGTGTGATGATGTGTCTGAACGTCATAGCCACGCACTATTTAGTATGGTGCATGCTGGGATGTCTCTTATCGAATTACCACTATCGTTTATGGGTTATGCATTAGAGACAACCGCATTCACTTTAAATAGGGCACCGCGTATTTCCGTTGAGATGACACAGTATAGACTGAGGTTTAGAGAAATCTAAACTGTCGTTTCTTGAAAGTTTGGGGCTTCGACACTTATGTGAAAAAGTTTCAGTCTGATAAGCTCGAACCCAAAGCGGATAAATGCATCTTCATAGGATATCCAAAACAGTTGGGTACATCTCCTATCTCAGATCCGAAAGCAAAGTGTTTGTTTCTAGAAACGGATCCTTTCTCGAGGAAAGGTTTCTCTCGAAAGAATTGAGTGGGAGGATAGTAGAACTTGATGAGGTTATTGAACCATCACTTCAACCAGTGTGTAGCAGGGCGTAGGAAGTTGTTCCTGTGGCGCCTACACCAATTGAAGTGGAAGCTGATGATGGTGATCATTGAGCTTCGAATCAAGTTACTACAAACCTCGTAGGTCGACAAGGTCGCGTACTGCTGCAGAGTAGTACGGTAACCCTGTCTTGGAGGTCATGTTGTTGAGCAACAGTGAACCTACGAGTTATGGAGAAAGCGATGGTGGGCCCAGATTCCGACAAATGGCTGGAAGCCATGAAATCCGAGAGAGGATCCATGTATGAAAACAAAGTGTAGACTTTGGAAGAACTACTTGACGGTCATAAGACTATTGAGTAGAGATGGATCTTTAAAAGGAAGACAGACGATGATGGTGATTAGTCACTATTAAGAAAAGCTCGACTTGTCGCAAAGATGTTTCCGACAAGATCAAACAGTTGACTATGATGAGACTTTCTCACTCGTAGCGATGCTAAAAGTCTGTTAGAATTATGTTAGTAGTTGCTGCATTATTTATGAAATATTGCACGTAGGATGTCAAAACATTGTTTCCTCGACGGTTTCCTTGAGCAAACATTGTATGTGATACAACCAGGAGGTTTTGTCGATCCTAAGGATACTAACAAGTATGCAAACTCCAGCGATCCTTCAATGGACTGGTGCAAGCATCTCGGAGTTGGAATAAGCACTTTGATGAGATGATCAGAGATTTTGGGTTTGTACAAAGTTTATGAGAAACTTGTATTTCCAAAGAAGTGAGTGGGAGCACTATAGAATTTCTGATAAGTATATGTGGGTGACATATTGTGGATCAAAAGTAATGTAGAATTTCTGTAAAGCATACAAGGTTGTTTGAAAGGATTTTTCAAAGGAATACCTGGAATGAGCTACTTGAACACTGAGCATCAAGATCTATGGAGATAGATCAAAACGCTTAATAGAAGTTTCAACAAAATGCATGCCTTGACAAGTTTATATATCAATCTTCATTTCCGGACCATTCCGGAAACTCTCGTGACGTCCGTGATCTCATTCGGGACTCCGAACAACATTCGGTAACCAACCATATAACTCAAATACGCATAAAACAACGTCGAACCTTAAGTGTGCAGACCCTGCGGGTTCGAGAACTATGTAGACATGACCCGAGAGACTCCTCGGTCAATATCCAATAGCGGGACCTGAATGCCCATATTGGATCCTACATATTCTACGAAGATCTTATCGTTTGAACCTTAGTGCCAAGGATTCATATAATCCCGTATGTCATTCCCTTTGTCCTTCGGTATGTTACTTGCCCGAGATTCGATCGTCAGTATCCGCATACCTATTTCAATCTCGTTTACCGGCAAGTCTCTTTACTCGTTCCGTAATACAAGATCCCGTAACTTACACTAAGTCACATTGCTTGCAAGGCTTGTGTGTGATGTTGTATTACCGAGTGGGCCCCGAGATACCTCTCCGTCACACGGAGTGACAAATCCCAGTCTGGATCCATACTAACTCAACGAACACCTTCGGAGATACCTGTAGAGCATCTTTATAGTCACCCAGTTACGTTGCGACGTTTGATACACACAAAGCATTCCTCCGGTGTCCGTGAGTTATATGATCTCATGGTCATAGGAACAAATACTTGACACGCAGAAAACAGTAGCAACAAAATGACACGATCAACATGCTACGTCTATTAGTTTGGGTCTAGTCCATCACATGATTCTCCTAATGATGTGATCCCGTTATCAAGTGACAACACTTGCCTATGGCCAGGAAACCTTGACCATCTTTGATCAACGAGCTAGTCAACTAGAGGCTTACTAGGGACAGTGTTTTGTCTATGTATCCACACAAGTATTGTGTTTCCAATCAATACAATTATAGCATGGATAATAAACGATTATCATGAACTAAGAAATATAATAATAACTAATTTATTATTGCCTCTAGGGCATATTTCCAACAGTCTCCCACTTGCACTAGAGTCAATAATCTAGTTCACATCACCATGTGACTCCAACGAATCTAACACCCATATAGTTATGGGGTCTGATCACGTCTTGCTCGTGAGAGAGGTTTTAGTCAACGGTTCTGAAACTTTCAGATCCGTGCGTTCTTTACAAATCTTTATGTCATCTTATAGATGCTCCTACTGCGTGCTATTCGGAAATGCTCCAAATATCTACTCTACTATACGAATCCGTTTCACTACTCATAGTTATTCGGATTAGTGTCAAAGTTTGCATCGACGTAACCCTTTACGATGAACTCTTTAACCACCTCCATAATCGAGAAAAATTCCTTAGTCTATTTAGTTACTAAGGATAACTTTGACCGCTGATCAATGATTCAATCATGGATCACTTTCTGTACCTCTCAACAGACTTTGAGTCAAGGCACACATCAGGTGCGGTACTCAGCATGGCATACTTTAGAGTCTACGGCTAAGGCATAGAAGACGACCTTCGTCTATTCTCTTTATTCTGCCGTGGTCGGGTTTTGAGTCTTACTCAAATTCACACCTCACAACACAACCAAGAACTCTTTCTTTGCTGATCTATTTTGAACTCCTTCAAAAACTTGTCAAGGCATGCATTTTGTTGAAACATTCATTAAGCGTTTTTTGCTCTATCTCCATAGATCTTTGATGCTCAACGTTCAAGTAGCGCAATCCAGGTATTCCTTTGAAAACTCCTTTCAAACAACCTTATATGCTTTACAGAAATTCTACATTACTTCTGATCCACAATATGTCAACCACATATACTTATCAGAAATTCTATAGTGCTCCCACTCACTTCTTTGGAAATACAAGTTTCTCATAAACCTTGTACAAACCCAAAATCTTTGATCATCTCATCAAAGCGTATATTCCAACTCCGAGATGCTTGCACCAGTCCATTGAAGGATCACTGGAACTTGCATACTTGCTAGTATCTTTAGGATCGACAAAACCTTCTAGTTGTATCACATACAATGTTTGCTCAAGGAAACCGTCGAGAAAACAATGTTTTGACATCCTACGTGCAATATTTCATAAATAATGCATCAACAACTAACACAATTCTAACAGACCTTTAGCATCGCTACGAGTGAGGAAGTCTCATCATAGTCAACTGTTTGATCTTGTCGAAAACATCTTTGCGACAAGTCGAGCTTTTCTTAATAGTGACTTATCACCATCATCGTCTGTCTTCTTTTAAAGATCCATTTTTACTCAATAGTCCTATGACCATCAAGTAGTTCTACCAAAGTCTACACTTTGTTTTCATACATGGATCCTCTCTCGGATTTCATGGCCTCCAGCCAATTGTCGGAATCCGGGCCCACCATTGCTTTCTCCATAACTCGTAGGTTCACTGTTGCTCAACAACATGACCTCCAAGACAGGGTTACCGTACTACTCTGCAGTAGTACGCGACCTTGTCGACCTACGAGGTTTGTAGTAACTTGATTCGAAGCTCAATGATCACCATCATCAGCTTCCACTTCAATTGGTGTAGGCGCCACAGGAACAACTTCCTGCGCCCTGCTACACACTGGTTGAAGTGATGGTTCAATAACCTCATCAAGTTCTACCACTCTCCCACTCAATTCTTTCGAGAGAAACCTTTCCTCGAGAAAGGATCCGTTTCTAGAAACAAACACTTTGCTTTCGGATCTGAGATAGGAGATGTACCCAACTGTTTTGGATATCCTATGAAGATGCATTTATCCGCTTTGAGTTCGAGCTTATCAGACTGAAACTTTTTCACATAAGTGTCGAAGCCCCAAACTTTCAAGAAACGACAATTTAGATTTCTCTAAACCTCAGTCTATACTGTGTCATCTCAACGGAAATACGCGGTGTCCTATTTAAAGTGAATGCGGTTGTCTCTAATGCATAACCCATAAACGATAGTGGTAATTCGATAAGGGACATCATAGTATGCACCATACCAAATAGTGCGTGGCTACGACGTTCAGACACATCATCACACTATGATGTTCCAGGTGGCATGAACTGTGAAACAATTTCCACATTGTCTTAACTGCGTACCAAAACTCATAACTCAGATATTCATTTCTATGATCATATCGTAGACAGTTTATCCTCTTGTTACGACGCACTTCACTCTGAAACAGAATTGAACTTTTCAATATTTCAGACTTTGTGATTCATTAAGTAAATACTCCTGTATCTACTCAAATCGTCAGTGAAGTAGGAACATAATGATATCCACCGCGTGCCTCAGCACCCATTGGACTGCATACATCAAAATGTATCACTTCCAACAAGTTACTATCTTATTTCATCTCAATGAAAACAAAGCCTTGCTCATGTGGTATGATTTGCATGTCACTAGTGATTCGAAATCAGGTGAGTACAAAGATCAATCAGCATGGAGCCTCTTCATGCAATTTATACCAACATGACTCAAGCGGCAGTGACACAAGTAAGTGGTACTATCATCATTAACTCGTATCTTTTGGCACCAATATCATGAACATGTGTAACACTACGATCGAGATTCAATAAACCATTGAAGGTGATTATTCAAGAAAATAGAGTAACCATTATTCTCTTTAAATTAATAATCGTATTGCAATAAACATGATCCAATCATGTTCATGCTTAACGCAAGCACCAAATAACAATTATTTAGGTTTAACACCAATCCCGATGGTAGAGGGAGCGTGCGACGTTTGATCATATCAACCTTGGAAACACTTCCAACACGTATCATCACCTCGCCTTTAGCTAGTCTCCGTTTATGCCGTAGCTTTCATTTCGCGTTACTAATCACTTAGCAACCGAACCGGTATCCAATACCCCCGTGCTACTAGGAGTACTAGTAAAGTATACATCAACATCATGTATATTCAAATATACTTCTCTCGACTTTTGCCAGCCTTCTTATCTACCAAGTATCTAGAGTTGCTCCGCCTCAGTGACTGTTCCCCTCATTACAGAAGCACTTAGTCTCAGGTTTGGCTTTAATCTTGGGTCTCTTCATTACTGCAACAACTGTTTTGCCGTTTCACGAAGTATCCCTTCTAGCCCTTGCCTTTCTCGAAACTTATTGGTTTTACTAACCATCAACTATTGATGCTCCTTCTTGATTTCTACTTTCGCAGTGTCAAACATCGCGAATCACTCAAAGATCATAGTATCTATCCTTGATATGTTATATTTCATCACGAAGCTCTCACAGCTTGGTGGCAGTGACTTTGGAGAACCATCACTATCTCATCTGGAAGATTAACTCCCACTTGATTCAAGCGATTGTCGTACTCAGACAATCTGAGCACACGCTCAACGATTGAGCTTTTCTCCTTTACTTTGTGGACAAAGAATCTTGTCGGAGGTCTTGTACCTCTTAACAAGGGCTCAAGCATGAAATCCCAATTTCATCTCTTTAGAACATCACTTATGTTCCACGACGTTTCAAAACGTCTTCGGCGCCTTGCTTCTAAGCCATTAAGTATTTTGCACTGAACTATCGTGTAGTCATCAGAAACGTGTATGTCGGATGTTCACAGCATCCACAGACGACGCTCGAGGTGCAGCACACCGAGTGGTGCATTAAGGACATAAGCCTTATGTGCAGCTGTTTTGCACCCGTTGTATGTGAACGTTGAGTCTATCACACCCGATCATCACGTGGTGTCTCGAAACGAAGAACTGTCGCAACGGTGCACAGTCGGGGAGAACACAATTTCGTCTTGAAATTTTAGTGAGAGATCACCTCATAATGCTACCGTCGTTCTAAGCAAGATAAGGTGCATAAAAGGATTAACATCACATGCAATTCATAAGTGACATGATATGGCCATCATCACGTGCTTCTTGATCTCCATCACCAAAGCACCGGCACTATCTTCTTGTCACCGGCGTCACACCATGATCTCCATCATCATGATCTCCATCAACGTGTCGCCATCGGGGTTGTCGTCCTACTCATGCTATTACTACTAAAGCTACGTCCTAGCAATATAGTAAACGCATCTGCAAGCACAAACGTTAGTTTAAAGACAACCCTATGGCTCCTGCCGGTTGCCGTACCATCGACGTGCAAGTCGATATTAACTATTACAACATGATCATCTCATACATCCAATATATCACATCACATCGTTGTGTTGGAATTATGCCCTAGAGGGAATAATAAATATAGTTATTATTATAATTCCTGTATCAAGATAATCGTTTATTATCCATGCTATAATTGTATTGAATGAAGACTCATTTACATGTGTGGATACATCGACAAAACACCGTCCCTAGCAAGCCTCTAGTTGGCTAGCCAGTTGATCAAAGATAGTCATTGTCTTCTGATTATGAACAAGGTGTTGTTGCTTGATAACTGGATAACGTCATTAGGAGAATCACGTGATGGACTAGACCCAAACTAATAGACGTAGCATGTTGATCGTGTCATTTTGTTGCTACTGTTTTCTGCGTGTCAAGTATTTATTCCTATGACCATGAGATCATATAACTCACTGACACCGGAGGAATGCTTTATGTGTATCAAACGTCGCAACGTAACTGGGTGACTATAAAGATGCTCTACAGGTATCTCCGAAGGTGTTAGTTGAGTTAGTATGGATCTAGACTGGGATTTGTCACTCTGTGTGACGGAGAGGTATCTCTGGGCCCACTTGGTAATACAACATCACACACAAGCCTTGCAAGCAATGTAACTTAGTGTAAGTTGTGGGATCTTGTATTACGGAACGAGTAAAGAGACTTGCCGGTAAACGAGATTGAAATAGGTATACGGATACTGACGATCGAATCTCGGGCAAGTAACATACCGAAGGACAAAGGGAATGACGTACGGGATTATATGAATCCTTAGCACTGAGGTTCAAACGATAAGATCTTCGTAGAATATGTAGGATCCAATATGGGCATCCAGGTCCCGCTATTGGAAATTGACCGAGGAGTCTCTCGGGTCATGTCTACATAGTTCTCGAACCCGCAGGGTCTGCACACTTAAGGTTCGACGTTGTTTTATGCGTATTTGAGTTATATGTTTGGTTACCGAATGTTGTTCGAAGTCCCGGATGAGATCACGGATGTCACGAGGGTTTCCGGAATGGTCCGGAAACGAAGATTGATATATAGGATGACCTCATTTGATTACCGGAAGGTTTTCGGAGTTACCGGGAATGTGCCGGGAATGACGAATGGGTTCCGGGAGTTCACCGGGGGGGCAACCCAACCCGGGGAAGCCCATAGGCCATAAGGGTGGCGCACCAGCCCTTAGTAGGCTGGTGGGACAGCCCAAAAGAGCCCTATGCGCATTGGAAGAAAAATCAAAGAGAAAAGAAAAAAAAGGAGGAGGTGGGAAAGGGAAGAAGGACTCCACCTTCCAAACCAAGTAGGACTCGTTTTGGGGGGGGAGACCTTCCCCCTTAGGTTGGGCCGACCCCCTTGGGAGTCCTTGGACCCCAAGGCAAGGCTCCCCAAGGAAGGGAAGGACTCCCACCCACCAAACCAAGTCCAACTCGGTTTGGGGGGGAGCCTTCCCCCCTTGGACTCGGCCGACCCCCTTGGGGCCCCAAGGCAAGGTCCCCTCCCTCCCACCTATATATACGGAGGTATTGGGGCTGATTTGAGATGATTTTTCCACGGCAGCCCGACCACATACCTCCACGGTTTTTCCTCTAGATCACGTTTCTGCGGAGCTCGGGCGGAGCCCTGCTGAGAAATGGTCATCACCAACCTCCGGAGCGCCGTCACGCTGCCGGAGAACTCTTCTACCTCTCCGTCTCTCTTGCTGGATCAAGAAGGCCGAGATCATCGTCGAGCTGTACGTGTGCTGAACGCGGAGGTGCCATCCGTTCGGTACTAGATCGTGGGACTGATCGCGGGATTGTTCGTGGGGCGGATCGAGGGACGTGAGGACGTTCCACTACATCAACCGCGTTCACTAACGCTTCTGCTGTACGATCTACAAGGGTACGTAGATCACTCATCCCCTCTCGTAGATGGACATCACCATGATAGGTCTTCGTGCGCGTAGGAAAATTTTTGTTTCCCATGCGACGTTCCCCAACAGTGGCATCATGAGCTAGGTTCATGCGTAGATGTCTTCTCGAGTAGAACACAAAAGTTTTTGTGGGCGGTGATGTGCGTTTTGCTGCCCTCCTTAGTCTTTTCTTGATTCCGCGGTATTGTTGGATTGAAGCGGCTTGGACCGACATTACTCGTACGCTTACGAGAGACTGGTTTCATCGTTACGAGTAACCCCGTTGCTCAAAGATGACTGGCAAGTGTCGGTTTCTCCAACTTTAGTTGAATCGGATTTGACCGAGGAGGTCCTTGGATGAGGTTAAATAGCAACTCATATATCTCCGTTGTGGTGTTTGCGTAAGTAAGATGCGATCCTACTAGATACCCTTGGTCACCACGTAAAACATGCAACAACAAAATTAGAGGACGTCTAACTTGTTTTTGCAGGGTATGCTTGTGATGTGATATGGCCAACGATGTGATGTGATATATTGGATGTATGAGATGATCATGTCGTAATAGAAATATCGACTTGCACGTCGATGGTACGGCAACCGGCAGGAGCCATAGGGTTGTCTTTATACTAACGTTTGTGCTTGCAGATGCGTTTACTATTTTGCTAGGATGTAGCTTTAGTAGTGATAGCATGAGTAGCACGACAACCCCGATGGCAACACGTTGATGGAGATCATGGCGTGGCGCCGGTGACAAGAAGATCGTGCCGGTGCTTTGGTGATGGAGATCAAGAAGCACGTGATGATGGCCATATCATGTCACCTATGAATTGCATGTGATGTTAATCCTTTTATGCACCTTATTTTGCTTAGAACTACGGTAGCATTATGAGGTGATCTCTCACTAAAATTTCAAGAAGAAATTGTGTTCTCCCCGACTGTGCTCCGTTGCTACAGTTTGTCGTTTCGAGACACCACGTGATGATCGGGTGTGATAGACTCAACGTTCACATACAACGGGTGCAAAACAGTGGCGCACGCGGAACACTCGGGTTAAGCTTGACGAGCCTAGCATGTGCAGACATGGCCTCAGAACTGTTGGAAATATGCCCTAGAGGCAATAATAAATTAGTTATTATTATATTTCTTAGTTCATGATAATCGTTTATTATCCATGCTATAATTGTATTGATTGGAAACACAATACTTGTGTGGATACATAGACAAAACACTGTCCCTAGTAAGCCTCTAGTTGACTAACTCGTTGATCAAAGATGGTCAAGGTTTCCTGGCCATAGGCAAGTGTTGTCACTTGATAACGGTATCACATCATTAGGAGAATCATGTGATGGACTAGACCCAAACTAATAGACGTAGCATGTTGATCGTGTCATTTTGTTGCTACTGTTTTCTGCGTGTCAAGTATTTGTTCCTATGACCATGCGATCATATAACTCACGGACACCGGAGGAATGCTTTGTGTGTATCAAACGTCGCAACGTAACTGGGTGACTATAAAGATGCTCTACAGGTATCTCCGAAGGTGTTCGTTGAGTTAGTATGGATCGAGACTGGGATTTGTCACTCCGTGTGACGGAGAGGTATCTCGGGGCCCACTCGGTAATACAACATCACACACAAGCCTTGCAAGCAATGTGACTTAGTGTAAGTTGCGGGATCTTGTATTACGGAACGAGTAAAGAGACTTGCCGGTAAACGAGATTGAAATAGGTATGCGGATACTGACGATCGAATCTCGGGCAAGTAACATACCGAAGGACAAAGGGAATGACATACGGGATTATATGAATCCTTGGCATTGAGGTTCAAACGATAAGATCTTCGTAGAATATGTAGGATCCAATATGGGCATCCAGGTCCCGCTATTGGATATTGACCGAGGAGTCTCTCGGGTCATGTCTACATAGTTCTCGAACCCGCAGGGTCTGCACACTTAAGGTTCGACGTTGTTTTATGCGTATTTGAGTTATATGGTTGGTTACCGAATGTTGTTCGGAGTCCCGGATGAGATCACGGACGTCACGAGGGTTTCCGGAATGGTCCGGAAACGAAGATTGATATATAGGATGACCTCATTTGGTTACCGGAAGGTTTTCGTGCATTACCGGAAAAGTTTCGGGCTCATCGGTAGTGTACCGGGAGTGCCGGGAGGGGTGCCGGGGACCATCGGGAGGGGTGTCACGCCCCAAGGGGTCCCATGGGCTATGGGAAGAGATAAACCAGCCCCTAGTGGGCTGGAATAAGTTCCCACTAAGGCCCATAAGGTTTGAGAAGGAAAAAACACAAGGTGGAAAGAGTTTCCAAATGGGAAGGTGGAATCCTACTCCAAGTAGGATTGGAGTAGGACTCCTCCACCTCCAATTTCGGCCAAACCTTTAGGTTTTGAGGCTGCCTCCTCCCCTCCCTCCCACCTATATATACGGAGGTTTTAGGGCTGATTTGAGACGACTTTCTCACGGCTGCCCGACCACATACCTCCATAGTTTTTCCTCTAGATCGCGTTTCTGCGGAGCTCGGGCGGAGCCCTACTGAGACAAGGTCATCACCAACCTCCGGAGCGCCGTCACGCTGCCGGAGAACTCTTCTACCTCTCCGTCTCTCTTGCTGGATCAAGAAGGCCGAGATCATCGTCGAGCTGTACGTGTGCGGAACGCGGAGGTGCCGTCCGTTCGGTACTAGATCGTGGGACTGATCGCGGGATTGTTCGCGGGGCGGATCGAGGGACGTGAGGACGTTCCACTACATCAACCGCGTTCTCTAACGCTTCTGCTGTACGGTCTACAAGGGTACGTAGATCACTCATCCCCTCTCGTAGATGGACATCACCATGATAGGTCTTCGTGCGCGTAGGAAAATTTTTGTTTCCCATGCGACGTTCCCCAACAGTGGCATCATGAGCTAGGTTCATGCGTAGATGTCTTCTCGAGTAGAACACAAAAGTTTTTGTGGGCGGTGATGTGCGTTTTGCTGCCCTCCTTAGTCTTTTCTTGATTCCGCGGTATTGTTGGATTGAAGCGGCTTGGACCGACATTACTCGTACGCTTACGAGAGACTGGTTTCATCGCTACGAGTAACCCCGTTGCTCAAAGATGACTGGCAAGTGTCGGTTTCTCCAACTTTAGTTGAATCGGATTTGACCGAGGAGGTCCTTGGATGAGGTTAAATAGCAACTCATATATCTCCGTTGTGGTGTTTGCGTAAGTAAGATGCGATCCTACTAGATACCCATGGTCACCACGTAAAACATGCAACGACAAAATTAGAGGACGTCTAACTTGTTTTTGCAGGGTATGCTTGTGATGTGATATGGCCAACGATGTGATGTGATATATTGGATGTATGAGATGATCATGTTGTAATAGATAATATCGACTTGCACGTCGATGGTACGGCAAACGGCAGGAGCCATAGGGTTGTCTTTATAACTAACGTTTGTGCTTGCAGATACGTTTACTATTTTGCTAGGACGTAGCTTTAGTAGTAATAGCATGAGTAGCACGACAACCCCGATGGCGACACGTTGATGGAGATCATGATGATGGAGATCATGGTGTGACGCCGGTGACAAGAAGATCGTGCCGGTGCTTTGGTGATGGAGATCAAGAAGCACGTGATGATGGCCATATCATGTCACTTATAAATTGCATGTGATGTTAATCCTTTTATGCACCTTATTTTGCTTAGAACGACGGTAGCATTATGAGGTGATCTCTCACTAAAATTTCAAGACGAAATTGTGTTCTCCCCGACTGTGCACCGTTGCTACAGTTCGTCGTTTCGAGACACCACGTGATGATCGGGTGTGATAGACTCAACGTTCACATACAACGGGTGCAAAACAGTTGCGCACGCGGAACACTCGGGTTAAGCTTGACGAGCCTAGCATGTGCAGACATGGCCTCGGAACACATGAGACCGAAAGGTCGAGCATGAATCATATAGTTGATATGATTAGCATAGAGATGCTTACCACTGAAACTATTCTCGACTCACGTGATGATCGGACTTGAGATAGTGGATTTGGATCATGTACCACTCAAATGACTAGAGAGATGTACTTTTTGAGTGGGAGTTCTTAAGTAATATGATTAATTGAACTAATTGTCATGAACATAGTCTAATGGTCTTTGCGAATTACGATGTAGCTTGCGCTATAGCTCTACTGTTTTTATATGTTCCTAGAGAAAATTTAGTTGAAAGTTGATAGTAGCAAACTTTGCAGACTGAGTCTGTAAAACCGAGGATTGTCCTCGTTGCTGCATAGAAGGCTTATGTCCTTAATACACCACTCGGTGTGCTGCACCTCGAGCGTCGTCTGTGGATGCTGTGAACATCCGACATACACGTTTCTGATGACTACACGATAGTTCAGTACAAAAATACTTAATGGCTTAGAAGCAAGGCGCCGAAAACGTTGTAAAACGTCACGGAGCATAAGTGATGTTCTAAAGAGATGAAATTGTGATTTCATGCTTGTGCCCTTGTTAAGAGGTACAAGACCTCCAACAAGATTCTTTGTCCACAAAGTAAAGGAGAAAGGCTCAATCGTTGAGCGTGTGCTCAGATTGTCTGAGTACGACAATCACTTGAATCTAGTGGGAGTTAATCTTCCAGATGAGATAGTGATGGTTCTCCAAAGTCACTGCCACCAAGCTGTGAGAGCTTCGTGATGAACTATAACATATCAAGGATAGATACAATGATCCTTGAGCGATTCGCAATGTTTGACACTGCGAAAGTAGAAATCAAGAAGGAGCATCAATAGTTGATGGTTAGTAAAACCACTAAGTTTCAAGAAAGGCGAGGGATAGAAGGGATACTTCGTGAAACGGCAAAACAGTTGCTGCGCTAATGAAGAGACCCAAGATTAAACCCAAACCCGAGACTAAGTGCTTCTGTAATGAGGGGAACAGTCACTAAGGCGGAGCAACTCTAGATACTTGGTAGATAAGTGGGCTGGCAAAAGTCGAAAGAAGTATATTTGATATACATGATGTTGATGTGTACTTTACTAGTACTCCTAGTAGCATAAAGGTATTGGATACCGGTTCGGTTGCTAAGTGATTAGTAACATGAAATGAAAGCTACGGCATAAATGGAGACTAGCTAAAGGCGAGGTGACGATACGTGTTGGAAGTGTTTCCAAGATTGATATGATCAAACGTCGCACGCTCCCTCTACCATCGGGATTGGTGTTAAACCTAAATAATTGTTATTTGGTGCTTGCGTTAAGCATGAACATGATTGGATCGTGTTTATTGCAATACGATTATTCATTTAAAGAGAATAATGGTTACTCTATTTTCTTGAATAATCACCTTCAATGGTTTATTGAATCTCGATCGTAGTGTTACACATGTTCATGATATTGGTGCCAAAAGATACGAGTTGATGATGATAGTACCACTTACTTGTGGCACTGCCGCTTGAGTCATGTTAGTATAAATTGCATGAAGAGGCTCCATGCTGATGGATCTTTGTACTCACCTGATTTCGAATCACTAGTGACATGCAAATCATACCACATGAGCAAGGCCTTGTTTTCATTGAGATGAAATAAGATAGTAACTTGTTGGAAGTGATGCATTTTGATGTATGCAGTCCAATGGGTGCTGAGGCACGCAGTGGATATCATTATGTTCTTACTTCACTGACGATTTGAGTAGATACAGGAGTATTTACTTAATGAATCACAAGTCTGAAATGTTGAAAAGTTCAATTCCGTTTCAGAGTGAAGTTCGTCGTAACAAGAGGATAAACTGTCTACGATATGATCATGGAAATGAATATCTGAGTTACGAGTTTTGGTACACAGTTAAGACAATGTGGAAATTGTTTTGCAGTTCATGCCACCTGGAACATCATAGTGTGATGATGTGTCTGAACGTCATAGCCACGCACTATTTGGTATGGTGCATACTATGATGTCTCTTATCGAATTACCACTATCGTTTATGGGTTATGCATTAGAGACAACAGCACTCACTTTAAATAGGGCACCGCGTATTTCCGTTGAGATGACACAGTATAGACTGAGGTTTAGAGAAATCTAAACTGTCGTTTCTTGAAAGTTTGGGGTTTTCGACACTTATGTGAAAAAGTTTCAGTCTGATAAGCTCGAACCCAAAGCGGATAAATGCTTCTTCATAGGGTATCCAAAACAGTTGGGTACATCTCCTATCTCAGATCCGAAAGCAAAGTGTTTGTTTCTAGGAATGGATCCTTTCTCGAGGAAAGGTTTCTCTCGGAAGAATTGAGTGGGAGGGTAGCAGAACTTGATAAGGTTATTGAACCATCACTTCAACCAGTGTGTAGCAGGGCGCAGGAAGTTGTTCCTGTGGCGCCTACACCAATTGAAGTGGAAGCTGATGATGGTGATCATTGAGCTTCGAATCAAGTTACTACAAACCTCGTAGGTCGACAAGGTCGCGTACTGCTGCAGAGTAGTACGGTAACCCTGTCTTGGAGGTCATGTTGTTGAGCAACAGTGAACCTACGAGTTATGGAGAAAGCGATGGTGGGCCCAGATTCCGACAAATGGCTGGAAGCCATGAAATCCGAGAGAGGATCCATGGATGAAAACAAAGTGTAGACTTTGGAAGAATTACTTGATGGTCATAGGACTATTGAGTAAAGATGGATCTTTAAAGGAAAACAGACGATGATGGTGATAAGTCACTATTAAGAAAAGCTCGACTTGTCGCAAAGATGTTTTCGACAAGATCAAATGGTTGACTATGATGAGACTTTCTCACTCGTAGCGATGCTAAAAGTCTGTTAGAATTATGTTAGTTGTTGATGCATTATTTATGAAATATTGCACGTAGGATGTCAAAACATTGTTTTCTCGACGGTTTCCTTGAGCAAACATTGTATGTGATACAACCAGAAGGTTTTGTCGATCCTAAAGGTACTAGCAAGTATGCAAGCTCCAGTGATCCTTCAATGGACTGGTGCAAGCATCTCGGAGTTGGAATATACACTTTGATGAGATGATCAAAGATTTTGGGTTTGTACAAGGTTTATGAGAAACTTGTATTTCCAAAGAAGTGAGTGGGAGCACTATAGAATTTCTGATAGGTATATGTGGTTGACATATTGTGGATCAGAAGTAATGTAGAATTTCTGTAAAGCATACAAGGTTGTTTGAAAGAAGTTTTCAAAGGAGTACCTGGATTACGCTACTTGAACGTTGAGCATCAAAGATCTATGGAGATAGATCAAAAGCGCTTAATAGAAGTTTCAACAAGATGCATGCCTTGACAAGTTTTTGAAGGAGTTCAAAATAGATCAGTAAAGAAGGAGTTCTTGGTTGCATTGTAAGGTGTAAATTTGAGTAAGACTCAAAACCCGACCACGGCAGAATAAAGAGAATAGACGAAGGTCGTCTTCTATGCCTTAGCCGTAGAATCTAAAGTATGCCATGCTGTGTACCGCACCTGATGTGTGCCTTGACTCAAAGTCTGTTGAGAGGTACAGAGAGTGATCGATGATTGAATCACTAGCAGCGGTCGAAATTTATCCTTAGTAACTAATGGACTAAGGAATTTTTCTCGATTATGGAGGTGGTTAAAGAGTTTGTCGTAAAGGGTTACGTCAATGCAAGCTTTGACACTAATCCGGATAACTATGAGTAGTGAAACGGATTCGTATAGTAGAGCAGATATTTGGAGCATTTCCGAATAGCACGTAGTAGCAGCATCTATAAGATGACATAAAGATTTGCAAAGAACGCACGAATCTGAAAGTTTCAGAACCTTGACTAAAACCTCTCTCACGAGCAAGACGTGATCAGACCCCATAACTATATGGGTGTTGGATTCGTTGGAATCACATGGTGATGTGAACTAGATTATTGACTCTAGTGCAAGTGGGAGACTGTTGGAAATATGCCCTAGAGGCAATAATAAATTAGTTATTATTATATTTCTTAGTTCATGATAATCGTTTATTATCCATGCTATAATTGTATTGATTGGAAACACAATACTTGTGTGGATACATAGACAAAACACTGTCCCTAGTAAGCCTCTAGTTGACTAACTCGTTGATCAAAGATGGTCAAGGTTTCCTGGCCATAGGCAAGTGTTGTCACTTGATAACGGGATCACATCATTAGGAGAATCATGTGATGGACTAGACCCAAACTAATAGACGTAGCATGTTGATCGTGTCATTTTGTTGCTACTGTTTTCTGCGTGTCAAGTATTTGTTCCTATGACCATGAGATCATATAACTCACGGACACCGGAGGAATGCTTTGTGTGTATCAAACGTCGCAACGTAACTGGGTGACTATAAAGATGCTCTACAGGTATCTCCGAAGGTGTTCGTTGAGTTAGTATGGATCGAGACTGGGATTTGTCACTCCGTGTGACGGAGAGGTATCTCGGGGCCCACTCGGTAATACAACATCACACACAAGCCTTGCAAGCAATGTGACTTAGTGTAAGTTGCGGGATCTTGTATTACGGAACGAGTAAAGAGACTTGTCGGTAAACGAGATTGAAATAGGTATGCGGATACTGACAATCGAATCTCGGGCAAGTAACATACCGAAGGACAAAGGGAATGACATACGGGATTATATGAATCCTTGGCACTGAGGTTCAAACGATAAGATCTTCGTAGAATATGTAGGATCCAATATGGGCATCCAGGTCCCGCTATTGGATATTGACCGAGGAGTCTCTCGGGTCATGTCTACATAGTTCTCGAACCCGCAGGGTCTGCACACTTAAGGTTCGACGTTGTTTTATGCGTATTTGAGTTATATGGTTGGTTACCGAATGTTGTTCGGAGTCCCGGATGAGATCACGGACGTCACGAGGGTTTCCGGAATGGTCCGGAAACGAAGATTGATATATAGGATGACCTCATTTGGTTACCGGAAGGTTTTCGTGCATTACCGGAAAAGTTTCGGGCTCATCGGTAGTGTACCGGGAGTGCCGGGAGGGGTGCCGGGGACCATCGGGAGGGGTGTCACGCCCCAAGGGGTCCCATGGGCTATGGGAAGAGATAAACCAGCCCCTAGTGGGCTGGAATAAGTTCCCACTAAGGCCCATAAGGTTTGAGAAGGAAAAAACACAAGGTGGAAAGAGTTTCCAAATGGGAAGGTGGAATCCTACTCCAAGTAGGATTGGAGTAGGACAACTCCACCTCCAATTTCGGCCAAACCTTTAGGTTTTGAGGCTGCCTCCTCCCCTCCCTCCCACCTATATATACGGAGGTTTTAGGGCTGATTTGAGACGACTTTCTCACGGCTGCCCGACCACATACCTCCATAGTTTTTCCTCTAGATCGCGTTTCTGCGGAGCTCGGGCGGAGCCCTACTGAGACAAGGTCATCACCAACCTCCGGAGCGCCGTCACGCTGCCGGAGAACTCTTCTACCTCTCCGTCTCTCTTGCTGGATCAAGAAGGCCGAGATCATCGTCGAGCTGTACGTGTGCGGAACGCGGAGGTGCCGTCCGTTCGGTACTAGATCGTGGGACTGATCGCGGGATTGTTCGCGGGGCGGATCGAGGGACGTGAGGACGTTCCACTACATCAACCGCGTTCTCTAACGCTTCTGCTGTACGGTCTACAAGGGTACGTAGATCACTCATCCCCTCTCGTAGATGGACATCACCATGATAGGTCTTCGTGCGCGTAGGAAAATTTTTGTTTCCCATGCGACGTTCCCCAACAGGAACACATGAGACCGAAAGGTCGATCATGAATCATATAGATGATATGATTAGCATAGGGATGCTTACCACTGAAACTATACTCAACTCACGTGATGATCGGACTTGAGCTAGTGTAAGTGGATCATGAACCACTCAAATGACTAGAGAGATGTACTTTTTGAGTGGGAGTTTAGCAAATAATTTGATTAAGTTAAACTCTAATTATCTTGAACATAGTCTAAAGTCCACTTTGAAGATATTTGTGTTGTAGATCATGGCTCACGCGACAGTCATCCTGAATTTTAATACGTTCCTAGAGAAAGCTAAGTTGAAAGATGATGGAAGCAACTTTGTAGACTGGGCTCGTAATCTTAAGCTAATCTTACAAGCTGGCAAGAAGGATTATGTCCTTAATGCTGCGCTAGGAGATGAACCACCCGCTACGGCTGATCAGGATGTTAAGAACGCTTGGTTAGCACGTAAGGAGGACTACTCAATAGTTCAATGTGCAGTCTTGTATGGCTTAGAACCGGGACTTCAACGTCGCTTTGAGCGTCATGGAGCATTTGAGATGTTCCAGGAGTTGAAGTTTATCTTTCAGAAGAACGCCCGGATCGAGAGGTATGAGACCTCCGATAAATTATATGCTTGCAAGATGGAGGAAAACTCGTGTGTCAGTGAACATGTGCTCAAAATGTCTGGGTACTCAAACCGTCTAGCTGAGCTGGGGATTGAACTCCCGCAAGAAGCTATCACTGACAGAATCCTTCAGTCACTGCCGCCAAGCTATAAAGGCTTTGTGTTGAACTACAACATGCAAGGGATGAACAAGTCTCCCGGCGAGTTGTTTGCGATGCTGAAAGTCGCAGAGTCTGAACTCCGTAAAGAGCATCAAGTGTTGATGGTGAATAAGACCACTAGTTTCAAGAGAAACGACAAAGGCAAGAAGGGCAATTCAAAGAAGAGCGGCAAGCCTATTGCCAATCCGACGAAGAAACCCAAAGCTGGACCTAAGCCTGAAACGGAGTGTTACTATTGCAAGGGTATGGGTCACTGGAAGCGCAATTGCCTGAAGTATCTGGCAGATAAGAAGGCGGCCAAAGAGAAATCAGGTATATTTGATATACATGTTATTGATGTGTACTTAACCGGCTCTCGTAGTAGTGCCTGGGTATTCGATACCGGTTCTGTTGCTCATATTTGCAACTCGAAACAGGAACTGCGGAATAGACGAAGGCTGACGAAAGATGAAGTGACGATGCGCGTAGGAAATGGTTCCAAGGTTGATGCAATCGCCGTCGGCACAGTGTCACTTCAATTACCATCAGGATTAGTGATGAACTTAAATCATTGTTATTTAGTGCCTGCGTTGAGCATGAACATTATATCTGGATCTTGTTTATTGCGAGACGGTTACTCTTTTAAGTCAGAGAATAATGGTTGTTCTATTTCTATGAGTAACATCTTTTATGGTCATGCACCAAATGTGAGAGGATTGTTCATGTTGAATCTTGATAGCAATACGCATATACATAACATTGAGACCAAAAGAGTTAGAGTTGACAATGATAGCGCCATATTTTTGTGGCACTGCCGCTTAGGTCATATTGGTGTAAAGCGCATGAAGAAACTCCATGCTGATGGACTTTTGGAGTCACTTGACTTTTATTCACTTGACACGTGCGAACCATGCCTCATGGGCAAGATGACTAAGACTCCGTTCTCCGGAACAATGGAGCGTGCAAGTGACTTGTTGGAAATCATACATACCGATGTGTGTGGTCCGATGAGCGTGGAGGCACGCGGCGGATATCGTTATTTTCTCACCTTCACTGACGATTTGAGTAGATATGGTTATGTCTACTTGATGAAGCACAAGTCTGAAACATTTGAAAAGTTCAAGCAATTTCAGAGTGAAGTGGAAAATCATCGTAACAAGAAGATCAAGTTCCTGCGGTCTGATCGTGGGGGTGAATATCTGAGTTTCGAGTTTGGTACTCACTTAAGACAATGTGGAATTGTTTCGCAGTTAACACCGCCTGGAACACCACAGCGTAATGGTGTGTCCGAACGTCGTAATCGTACTCTATTAGAGATGGTGCGATCTATGATGTCTCTTACTGATTTGCCGTTATCGTTTTGGGGCTATGCAGTCTCTTACTGATCACTCATCCCCTCTCGTAGATGGACATCACCATAATAGATCTTCATGCGCGTAGGAAAATTTTTGTTTCCCATGCGACGTTCCCCAACACGTTGTTTGATGTGTCTGGTCTTCTTGTGAAACCGTGGTTCCTTTGCTAAGGCAATGGCACCAGTGTTGTCACAGAACAAGGTTATTGGATTCAGTGCGCTTGGCACCACTCCAAGGTCCGTCATGAACTGCTTCATCCAGACACCCTCCTTAGCTGCTTCTGAGGCAGCCATGTACTCTGCTTCACATGTAGAATCTGCTACGACGCTTTGCTTGGAACTGCACCAGCTTACTGCACCCCCATTAAGAATAAATACGTATCCGGTTTGCGACTTAGAGTCGTCCGGATCTGTGTCAAAGCTTGCATCGACGTAACCTTTTACGGCGAGCTCTTCGTCACCTCCATACACGAGAAACATCTCCTTAGTCCTTTTCAGGTACTTCAGGATATTCTTGACCGCTGTCCAGTGATCCACTCCTGGATTACTCTGGAACCTACCTGCCATACTTATGGCTAGGCTAACATCCGGTCTAGTGCACAGCATCGCATACATGATAGAACCTATGGCTGAAGCATAGGGGACGGAGCGCATATGCTCTCTATCTTCATCAGTTGCTGGGCACTGAGTCTTACTCAATCTTGTACCTTGTAGAACTGGCAAGAACCCTTTCTTGGACTATTCCATTTTGAACCTCTTCATAACTTTATCAAGGTATGTGCTTTGTGAAAGTCCTATCAGGCGTTTTGATCTATCCCTATAGATCTTAATGCCTAGAATGTAAGCAGCTTCTCCTAGGTCCTTCATAGAGAAACTTTTATTCAAGTAATCTTTTACGCTCTCCAAAAACTCCACGTTGTTTCCAATCAGCAATATGTCATCCACATATAATATTAGAAACGCCACGGAGCTCCCACTCACTTTCTTGTAAATACAAGATTCTCCAACCACTTGTATAAACCCAAATGCTTTGATCACCTCATCAAAGCGTTTGTTCCAACTCCGAGATGCTTGCACCAGTCCATAAATGGATCGCTGGAGCTTGCACACCTTGTTAGCATTCTTAGGATCGACAAAACCTTCGGGTTGTATCATATACAACTCTTCCTTAAGGAAACCGTTAAGGAACGCCGTTTTGACATCCATCTGCCAGATTTCATAATCGAAAAACGCAGCTATTGCTAACATGATTCTGACGGACTTAAGCATTGCTACGGGTGAGAATGTCTCATCGTAGTCAATTCCTTGAACTTGTGAAAAACCCTTTGCCACAAGTCGAGCTTTATAAACGGTCACATTACCGTCAGCGTCCGTCTTCCTCTTAAAGATCCATTTGTTCTGAATAGCCTTGCGGCCCTCAGGTAGTACCTCCAAATTCCACACTTTGTTCTCATACATGGATCCTATCTCGGATTTCATGGCTTCTAGCCATTTGTTGGAATCTGGGCCCACCATTGCTTCTTCATAACTTGCAGGTTCATTGTTGTCTAACAACATGATTGATAAGACGGGATTACCGTACCACTCTGGAGCAGCACGTGATCTCGTCGACCTGCGTGGTTCTACAGAAACTTGAACTGGAGTTTCATGATCATCATCATTAACTTCCTCCTCAACCGGCGTCGCAACGACAGAGGTTTCCCCTTGCCCTGCGCCACCATCCAGAGGGATGAGAGGTTCCACAACCTCGTCAAGTTCTATCTTCCTCCCACTCAATTCTCTCGAGAGAAACTCCTTCTCGAGAAAAGCTCTATTTTTAGCAACAAACACTTTGCCCTCGGATTTGAGATAGAAGGTGTACCCAACTGTCTCTTTTGGGTAACCTATGAAGACGCACTTTTCCGCTTTGGGTTCCAGCTTTTCAGGCTGAAGCTTTTTGACATAAGCATCACATCCCCAAACTTTAAGAAACGACAACTTTGGCCTTTTGCCATACCACAGTTCGTATGGTGTCGTCTCGACGGATTTTGATGATGCCCTATTTAAAGTGAATGCAGTTGTTTCTAATGCATAACCCCAAAATGATAACGGCAAATCAGTAAGAGACATCATAGATCGCACCATCTCTAACAAAGTACGATTACGACGTTCGGACACACCATTACGCTGTGGTGTTCCAGGCGGTGTTAACTGCGAAACAATTCCACATTGTCTTAAGTGAGCACCAAACTCGAAACTCAGATATTCACCCCCACGATCAGACCGTAGGAACTTGATCTTCTTGTTACGATGATTTTCCACTTCACTCTGAAATTGCTTGAACTTTTCAAATGTTTCAGACTTGTGCTTCATCAAGTAGACATAACCATATCTACTTAAATCGTCAGTGAAGGTGAGAAAATAACGATATCCGCCGCGTGCCTCTACGCTCATTGGACCACACACATCGGTATGTACGATTTCCAACAAGTCACTTGCACGCTCCATTGTTCCGGAGAACGGAGTCTTAGTCATCTTGCCCATGAGGCATGGTTCGCACGTGTCAAGTGAATCAAAGTCAAGTGACTCCAAAAGTCCATCAGCATGGAGTTTCTTCATGCGCTGTACACCAATATGACCCAAGCGGCAGTGCCACAAAAATATGGCGCTATCATTGTTTACTCTAACTCTTTTGGTCTCAATGTTATGTATATGTGTATCGCTATCAAGATTCAATATGAACAATCCTCTCACATTCGGTGCATGACCATAAAAGATGTTACTCATAGAAATAGAACAACCATTATTCTCTGACTTAAAAGAGTAACCGTCTCGCAATAAACAAGATCCAGATATAATGTTCATGCTCAACGCAGGCACTAAATAACAATGATTTAAGTTCATCACTAATCCTAACGGTAACTGAAGTGACACTGTGCCGACGGCGATTGCATCAACCTTGGAACCATTTCCTACGCGCATCGTCACTTCATCTTTCGCCAGCCTTCGCCTATTCCGCAGTTCCTGTTTCGAGTTGCAAATATGAGCAACAGAACCGGTATCAAATACCCAGGCACTACTACGAGAGCCGGTTAAGTAAACATCAACAACATGTATATCAAATATACCTGATTTTTCTTTGCCCGCCTTCTTATCTGCCAGATACTTGGGGCAATTGCGCTTCCAGTGACCCATACCCTTGCAATAGAAACACTCCGTTTCAGGCTTAGGTCCAGCTTTGGGTTTCTTCGGCGGATTGGCAACATGCTTGCCGCTCTTCTTCGAATTGCCCTTCTTGCCTTTGCCGTTTCTCTTGAAACTAGTGGTCTTGCTCACCATCAACACTTGATGCTCTTTACGGAGTTCAGACTCTGCGACTTTCAGCATCGCAAACAACTCGCCGGGAGACTTGTTCATCCCTTGCATGTTGTAGTTCAACACAAAGCCTTTATAGCTTGGCGGCAGTGATTGAAGGATTCTGTCAGTGATAGCCTCTTGCGGGAGTTCAATCCCCAGCTCAGCTAGACGGTTTGAGTACCCAGACATTTTGAGCACATGTTCACTGACAGACGAGTTTTCCTCCATCTTGCAAGCATAGAATTTATCGGAGGTCTCATACCTCTCGATCCGGGCGTTCTTCTGAAAGATAAACTTCAACTCCTGGAACATCTCAAATGCTCCATGACGCTCAAAGCGACGTTGAAGTCCCGGTTCTAAGCCATACAAGACTGCACATTGAACTATTGAGTAGTCCTCCTTACGTGCTAACCAAGCGTTCTTAACATCCTGATCAGCCGTAGCGGGTGGTTCATCTCCTAGCGCGGCATTAAGGACATAATCCTTCTTCCCAGCTTGTAAGATTAGCTTAAGATTACGAGCCCAGTCTACAAAGTTGCTTCCATCATCTTTCAACTTAGCTTTCTCTAGGAACGTATTAAAATTCAGGATGACAGTCGCGTGAGCCATGATCTACAACACAAATATATTCAAAGTGGACTTAGACTATGTTCAAGATAATTAGAGTTTAACTTAATCAAATTATTCGCTAAACTCCCACTCAAAAAGTACATCACTCTAGTCATTTGAGTGGTTCATGATCCACTTACACTAGCCCAAGTCCGATCATCACGTGAGTTGAGTATAGTTTCAGTGGTAAGCATCCCTATGCTAATCATATCATCTATATGATTCATGATCGACCTTTCGGTCTCATGTGTTCCGAGGCCATGTCTGCACATGCTAGGCTCGTCAAGCTTAACCCGAGTGTTCCGCGTGCGCAACTGTTTTGCACCCGTTGTATGTGAACGTTGAGTCTATCACACCCGAGCATCACGTGGTGTCTCGAAACGACGAACTGTAGCAACGGTGCACAGTCAGGGAGAACACAATTTCGTCTTGAAATTTTAGTGAGAGATCACCTCATAATGCTACCGTCGTTCTAAGCAAAATAAGGTGCATAAAAGGATTAACATCACATGCAATTCATAAGTGACATGATATGGCCATCATCACGTGCTTCTTGATCTCCATCACCAAAGCACCGGCACGATCTTCTTGTCACCGGCGCCACACCATGATCATCCATCAACGTGTTGCCATCGGGGTTGTCGTGCTACTTATGCTATTACTACTAAAGCTACATCCTAGCAAAATAGTAAACGCATCTGCAAGCACAAACATTAGTATAAAGACAACCCTATGGCTCCTGCCGGTTGCCGTACCATCGACGTGCAAGTCGATATTTCTATTACAACATGATCATCTCATCATTGGCCATATCACATCACATCATTGGCCATATCACATCACAAGCATACCCTGCAAAAACAAGTTAGACGTTCTCTAATTTTGTTGTTGCATGTTTTACGTGGTGACCATGGGTATCTAGTAGGATCGCATCTTACTTACGCAAACACCACAACGGAGATATATGAGTTGCTATTTAACCTCATCCAAGGACCTCCTCGGTCAAATCCGATTCAACTAAAGTTGGAGAAACTGACACTTGCCAGTCATCTTTGAGCAACGGAGTTACTCGTAACGATGAAACCAGTCTCTCGTAAGCGTACGAGTAATGTCGGTCCAAGCCGCTTCAATCCAACAATACCGCGGAATCAAGAAAAGACTAAGGAGGGCAGAAAAACGCACATCACCGCCCACAAAACCTTTTGTGTTCTACTCGAGAAGACATCTACGCATGAACCTAGCTCATGATGCCACTGTTGGGGAACGTCGCATGGGAAACAAAAATTTTCCTACGCGCACGAAGACCTATCATGGTGATGTCCATCTACGAGAGGGGATGAGAGATCTACGTACCCTTGTAGACCGTACAGCAGAAGCGTTAGAGAACGCGGTTGATGTAGTGGGACGTCCTCACGTCCCTCGATCCGCCCCGCGAACAATCCCGCGATCAGTCCCACGATCTAGTACCGAACGGACGGCACCTCCGCGTTCAGCACACGTACAGCTCGACGATGATCTCGGCCTTCTTGATCCAGCAAGAGAGACGGAGAGGTAGAAGAGTTCTCCGGTAGCGTGACGGCGCTCCGGAGGTTGGTGATGACCTTGTCTCAGCAGGGCTCCACCCGAGCTCCGCAGAAACGCGATCTAGAGGAAAAACCGTGGAGGTATGTGGTCGGGCTGCCGTGGAAAAGTTGTCTCAAATCAGCCCTAAAACCTCCGTATATATAGGTGGGAGGGAGGGGGCCTTGCCTTGGGGTCCAAGGACCCTCAAGGGGGTCGTCCGAGCCAAGGGGGAGGACTCTCCCCCCCAAACCGAGTTGGACTAGGTTTGGTGGGAGGGAGTCCCCCTTCCTTCCCACCTCCTCCTTTTTTTTCCTTTCTCTCTTGATTTTCTTCTCCTTGGCGCATAGGGCACTTGTGGGCTGTCCCACCAGCCCACTAAGGGCTGGTGTGTCTCCCCCAAGGCCTATGGGCTTCCCCGGGGTGGGTGCCCCCCCCCCGGTGAACTCCCGGAACCCATTCGTCATTCCCGGTACATTCCCGGTAACTCCGAAAACCTTCCGGTAATCAAATGAGGTCATCCTATATATCAATCTTCGTTTCCGGACCATTCCGGAAACCCTCGTGACGTCTGTGATCTCATCCGGGACTCCGAACAACATTCGGTAACCAACCATATAACTCAAATACGCATAAAACAACGTCGAACCTTAAGTGTGCAGACCCTGCGGGTTCGAGAACTATGTAGACATGACCCGAGAGACTCCTCGGTCAATATCCAATAGCGGGACCTGGATGCCCATATTGGATCCTACATATTCTACGAAGATCTTATCATTTGAACGTCAGTGCCAAGGATTCGTATAATCCCGTATGTCATTCCCTTTGTCCTTCGGTATGTTACTTGCCCGAGATTCGATCGTCAGTATCCGCATACCTATTTCAATCTCGTTTACCGGCAAGTCTCTTTACTCGTTCCGTAATACAAGATCCCGCAACTTACACTAAGTTACATTGCTTGCAAGGCTTGTATGTGATGTTGTATTACCGAGTGGGCCCCGAGATACCTCTCCGTCACACGGAGTGACAAATCCCAGTCTTGATCCATACTAACTCAACTAACACCTTCGGAGATACCTGTAGAGCATCATTATAGTCACCCAGTTACGTTGCGACATTTGATACACACAAAGCATTCCTCCGGTGTCAGTGAGTTATATGATCTCATGGTCATAGGAATAAATACTTGACACGCAGAAAACAGTAGCAACAAAATGACACGATCAACATGCTACGTCTATTAGTTTGGGTCTAGTCCATCACGTGATTCTCCCAATGACGTGATCCGGTTATCAAGCAACAACACCTTGTTCATAATCAGAAGACACTGACTATCTTTGATCAACTGGCTAGCCAACTAGAGGCTTGCTAGGGACAGTGTTTTGTCTATGTATCCACACATGTAAATGAGTCTTCATTCAATACAATTATAGCATGGATAATAAACGATTATCTTGATACAGGAATTATAATAATAACTATATTTATTATTGCCTCTAGGGCATAATTCCAACACGTTGGCCATATCACATCACAAGCATACCCTGCAAAAACAAGTTAGACGTCCTCTAATTTTGTTGTTGCATGTTTTACGTGGTGACCATGGGTATCTAGTAGGATCGCATCTTACTTACGCAAACACCACAACGGAGATATATGAGTTGCTATTTAACCTCATCCAAGGACCTCCTCGGTCAATTCCGATTCAACTAAAGTTGGAGAAACTGACACCCGCCAGTCATCTTTGAGCAACGGAGTTACTCGTAGCGATGAAACCAGTCTCTCGTAAGCGTACGAGTAATGTCGGTCCGAGCCGCTTCGATCCAACAATACCGCGAAATCAAGAAAAGACTAAGGAGGGCAGCAAAATGCACATCACCGCCCACAAAAACTTTTGTGTTCTACTCGAGAAGACATCTACGCATGAACCTAGCTCATGATGCCACTGTTGGGGAACGTCGCATGGGAAACAAAAAATTTCCTACGCGCACGAAGACCTATCATGGTGATGTCCATCTACGCGAGGGGATGTTCGATCTACGTACCCTTGTAGACCGCACAGCAGAAGCTTTAGTGAACGCGGTTGATGTAGTGGAACGTCCTCACGTCCCTCGATCCGCCCCGCGAACCGTCCCGCGATCAGTCCCATGATCTAGTGCCGAACGGGCGGCACCTCCGCGTTCAGCACACGTACAGCTCGACGATGATCTCGGCCTTCTTGATCCAGCAAGAGAGACGGAGAGGTAGATGAGTTCTCCGGCAGCGTGACGGCGCTCCGGAGGTTGGTGATGATCTTATCTCAGCAGGGCTCCGCCCGAGCTCCGCAGAAGCGCAATCTAGAGGTAAAACCGTGGAGATATGTGGTCGGGTTGTCGTGGCAAAGTTGTCTCAAATCAGCCCTAAAACCCCACTATATATAGGAGGAGGAGGGGGGATCCTTGCCTTGGGGTCCAAGGACTCCCAAGGGGGTCGGCCGAACCTAAGGGGGAAGGTCTCCCCCCCCCCAAACCGAGTCCTACTTGGTTTGGAAGGTGGAGTCCTTCTTCCCTTTCCCACCTCCTCTTTTTTTTCTCTTTGATTTTTCTTCCAATGCGCATAGGGCTCTTTTGGGCTGTCCCACCAGCCCACTAAGGGCTGGTGCGCCACCCTCAATGCCTATGGGCTTCCCCGGGGTGGGGTGCCCCCCGGTGAACTCCCGGAACCCATTCGTCATTCCCGGTACATTCCCGGTAACTCCGAAAACCTTCCGGTAATCAAATGAGGTCATCCTATATATCAATCTTCGTTTCCGGACCATTCTGGAAACCCTCGTGACGTCCGTGATCTCATCCGGGACTCCGAACAACATTCGGTAACCAACTATATAACTCAAATACGCATAAAACAACGTCGAACCTTAAGTGTGCAGACCCTGCGGGTTCGAGAACTATGTAGACATGACCCGAGAGACTCCTCGGTCAATATCCAATAGCGGGACCTGGATGCCCATATTGGATCCTACATATTCTACGAAGATCTTATCGTTTGAACCTCAGTGCCAAGGATTCATATAATCCCGTATGTCATTCCCTTTGTCCTTCGGTATGTTACTTGCCCGAGATTCGATCGTGAGTATCCGCATACCTATTTCAATCTCGTTTACCGGCAAGTCTCTTTACTCGTTCTGTAATACAAGATCCCGTAACTTACACTAAGTCACATTGCTTGCAAGGCTTGTGTGTGATGTTGTATTACCGAGTGGGCCCCGAGATACCTCTCCGTCACACGGAGTGACAAATCCCAGTCTGGATCCATACTAACTCAACGAACACCTTCGGAGATACCTGTAGAGCATCTTTATAGTCACCCAGTTACGTTGCGACGTTTGATACACACAAAGCATTCCTCCGGTGTCCGTGAGTTATATGATCTCATGGTCATAGAAACAAATACTTGACACGCAGAAAACAGTAGCAACAAAATGACACGATCAACATGCTACGTCTATTAGTTTGGGTCTAGTCCATCACATGATTCTCCTAATGATGTGATCTCGTTATCAAGTGACAACACTTGCCTATGGCCAGGAAACCTTGACCATCTTTGATCAATGAGCTAGTCAACTAGAGGCTTACTAGGGACAGTGTTTTGTCTATGTATCCACACAAGTATTGTTTTTCCAATCAATACAATTATAGCATGGATAATAAACGATTATCATGAACTAGGAAATATAATAATAACTAATTTATTATTGCCTCTAGGGCATATTTCCAACATGATTTATATCCTATTCATGCTTGCACTCCATGTTAGTCAAACTCATTGCATCCTGATAACTGTTGTCGCTCTCTAGTTGGTCACTTCCGAGTCTTTTGCTAGCCTTCACTTGTACTAAGCAGAATACTGCTTGTGCATCCACTTCCATAAACCCAAAAGTTTTTCCATGAGAGTCCACCATACCTACCTATGAGCGGTATTTACTTATCGTTCCAAATAAATTTGCATGTGCCATTCTCTAAACCTTCAAGAAATAATCTGTTTTGCATGCCCGAACCGCTCATGTGGTGACAGGGGGCTATTGGTATCTTCCATGTCAGGCGTGTTATCCTCGACATGTGTTTATTCACTGTCATTCACGAGAAAGGGGCCGGTCATTGGAATGCCCAGTTCCACGCTTAAATTGAAAACATAACTGTAAAACAAGACCCCCGCCCCCCCGAATTGATGATAGTATGGACGGTACTCGAGGATTCGGCTAGCCGTGGAGTGTGATTGATTGGTGGTGGGAGCGTTAAAACTTTACTTTTCTGTTTGGGAACCGCCCTATAGCATGAGTAGCGGGGAAGATATTGAGAACTCTTGGTCATTGCGTTGACAATGAAAGCATGCCACCCAAAATTATTATCTCTGTTTTTATAGCTTGAGCTCTAGCACCTCTGCAAATCAATGCTTCCCTCTGCGAAGGGCCTGTTGATACGTCCATTTTGCATCATGCTTTCATGTTGATATTTATTGCTTTTTGGGCTGTTGTATTACTTGTGGTACCATATTTATGCATTTTCTCTCTTATTTTGCAAGGATTATTTGAAGAGGGAGAATTCAGGCAGCTGGAATTCTGGAGTGGAAAAGGAGCAAATCCTAGTCCACTATTCTGCACATCTCCAAATGCCCTGAAAATTTACGTGGATTTTTTCTGGAATATATTAAAAATAATGGGCGAAAGAACTACCGGAGGAGGGGCACCAGGGCCCCACAAGCTTGCCCACCGCCACCACCCCTGGTGGCGCAGGGCAGGCTTGTGGGCTGCCTGAAGGCCCACTAGCCCCCCTCTTTTGCTATGTGAAGCGTCCTGGTCTGGAAAAAATTAATCGGGAGATTTTTCGTGGTTTCACCACCGCCACGAGGCGGAACTTGAGCAGATCCAATCTAGAGCTCCGGCACGACGATCCTGCCGGGGAAACTTCCCTCCCGGAGGGGGAAATCATCGCCATCGTCATCACCAACACTCCTCTCGTCGGAGGGGATTCATCTTCATCAACATATTCATCAGTACCATCTCCTCTCCAATCCCTAGTTCATCTCTTGTAACCAAACTTCGTCTCGCAACTCCAATTGGTACTTGTAAGGTTGCTAGTAGTGTTGATTACTCTTTGTAGTTGACGCTAGTTGGATTACTTGGTGGAAGAGTTTATGTTATGATCCTTGATTCTATTCATTACACCTCTGGTCATGATTATGATTATGTCTTGTGAGTAGTTACTTTTGTTCCTGAGGACATGGGATAAGTCATGTTAATAATAGTCATGTGAATTTGATATTCGTTCGGTATTTTGATATGTTGTATGTTGTTTTTCCTCTAGTGGTGTTATGTGAACGTCAACTACATAACACTTCACCATATTTGGGCCTAGAGGAAGGCATTGGGAAGTAGTAAGTAGATGATGGGTTGCTGGAGTGACAGAAGCTTAAACCCCAGTCTATGCGTTGCTTCGTGAGGGGCTGATTTGGATCCACTAGTTTAATGCTATCGTTAGACTTTGTCTTAATTCTTCTTTTGTAGTTGCGGATGCTTGCGAGAGAGGTTAATCATAAGTGGGATGCTTGTCCAAGTAAGGGCAGTACCCAAGCGCCGGTCCACCCACATATCAAACTATCAAAGTAACGAACGCGAATCATATGAACATGATGAAACTAGCATGACAGAAATTCTCGTGTGTCCTCGGGAGCGTTTTTCCTCCTATAAGACTTTGTTCAGGCTTGTCCCTTGCTACAAAAGGGATTGGGCCCCTTGCTGCACCGTTTCTACTACTTGTTACTTGTTACTCTTTGCTTGCTACATTTCACCTCGCTACACAATCACCTGTTACCGCTACTTTCAGTGCTTGCAGTTATTACCTTGCTGAAATCCGTTTATCAGAGCCTTCTGCTCCTCGTTGGGTTCGACACTCTTACTTATCGAAAGGACTACGATTGATCCCCTATACTTGTGGGTCATCAAGACTCTTTTCTAGCGCCGTTGCCGGGGAGTGAAGCGCCTTTGGTAAGTGGAAATTGGTAAGGAAACATTTTTATACTGTGCTGAAATTTATTGTCACTTGTCACTATGGAAACTCTTCCTTTGAGGAGTTTTTTCGGGGTATCTTCACCACGAACGAAAGAACTAGGAGTTGCTCCTCAACCTGAGGTACCTACTGAAAATATCTTTTATGAAATTTCTTTGGGTATGCTTGAGAAACTGCTCGCAATTCCTTTTACAGGAGATGGACCTTCACATCTAGACTTTCATCTAATCTATGTAGATGAAGTTTGTAGTTTATTTAAGCTTGCAGGTTTGCCCGAGGATGAGGTAAAGAAGAAAGTATTTCCTTTATCTTTGAAGGATAAGGCGTTGACATGGTATAGGCTATGTGATGATGCTGGATCATGGGGCTACAATCGGTTGAAATTGGAATTTAATCAAAAGTTCTATCCTATGCATTTAGTACATCGTGATCAGAACTTTATTTATAACTTTTGGCCTCGTGACAGGGAAAGCATAGATCAAGCTTGGGGGAGGCCTAAATCAATGCTATATTCATGCCCTAATCATGAGCTCTCGAGAGAAATCATCACTCAAAACTTTTATGCTCGGTTTTCTCATGAAGATCGTACCATGCTTGACACTTCTTGTGCCGGTTCTTTTATGAAGAAGGATATTGATCACAAGTGGAATTTATTGGAGAGAATCAAACGCAACTCTGAAGATTGGGAGCTGGAGGAAGGTAAGGACTCAGGTATGAATTTCCAGTTTGATTGCGTTAAATCTTTTGTTGAGACAAACACTTCTAGAGATTTTAGCGCTAAGTATGGACTTGACTCTGAGATAGTAACTTATCTATGTGAATCTTTTGCTGCTCATGTTGATCTTCCCAAAGAGAAGTGGTTTAAATATCATCCTCCTATAGAAAGCAACATAGCCAAAACCAATCTAGTTGAGGAGAAAATCATAGCTTTTAGTGATCTTGTTGTTCCTTGTGCTTACACTCAGAAACCACCATACCCTGCTAGGATGAAGGATTATTCTAAAGCTCCAACTGTGATACGTAGGGGTTACATTAGACCACTTGCACCCCCTGAGGAGATTAGAGTTGAACCTAGTGTTGCTATTATCAAAGATCTCTTAGCCGAAGACATAGACGGGCATGTTATCAAATTCTGTGAGGACTCCGCTAGAATTGCTACACCTCACGCGAAAGACAAGCACAGACCTGTAGTTGGCCTGCCCGTTGTTTCTGTTTAAGATAGGAGATCACTGTTACCATGGTTTATGTGATATGGGAGCTAGTGTTAGTGCAATACCCCGTTCTCTCTATGATGAAATCAAAGATGAGATTGCACCTGCTAAGTTAGAACCCATTGATGTCACTATTACGCTAGCTAATAGAGACACTATCTGCCCTCTGGGAATTGTGAGAGACGTAGAAGTCCTGTGTGGTAAGACGAAGTATCCTACTGATTTCCTCGTCCTTGGTACTGCACAAGATAGCTTTTGTCCCATCATATTTGGTAGACCCTTTCTCAACACTGTCAATGCTCACATTGATTGCATTAAGCAGACTATCATAGTAAGTTTCGAGGGTGTGTCTCATGAATTTAACTTCTCCAAGTTTGGAAGACAAACCCATGAAAGAGAGTCGTCTGGTAGGGATGAAATCATTGCTCTTGCCTCTATTGCCGTACCTCCTACGGACCCTTTAGAGCAATACCTGCTTGAGCATGAAAATGATATGCATATGGAGGAGAGAGATGAGATAGATAAAATTGTCTTAGAATAATATCCTATTCTCAAGAATAATCTGCCTGTTGAACTGCTTGGGGATCCTCCCCCACCAAAGGGTGATCCTGTGTTCGAGCTTAAATAGTTGCCTGATACTCTTAAGTATGCCTATCTTGATGAGAAGGAGATATATCCTGTCATTATTAGTGCTCTCCTCTCAGAGCGCGAAGATAAGAAGTTACTAAAAACTCTAAGGAAGCACCGCGCTGCTATTGAATATACTCTTGATGATCTTAAGGGTATTAGTCCTACTCTATGTCAGCACAAGATTAAAACCGATCCTGACTTTAAACCAGTTGCTGATCATCAAAGGAGATTAAATCCTAAGATGAAAGAGGTCGTTAGAAAAGAAATATTAAAGCTTCTCGAAGCAGGAATCATTTATCATGTTGCTCATAGTGATTGGGTAAGTCCAGTACATTGCGTACCTAAGAAGGGAGGTATCACCGTCATTCCTAATGATAAGGATGAACTAATCCCACAAAGGATTATTACCGGCTATAGAATGGTGATAGACTTCCGAAAACTGAACAAGGCAACCAGGAAAGATCATTATCCTTTGTTGTTCATCGACCAAATGCTAGAAAGGCTATCAAAACACACACACTTCTGCTTTCTAGACGGTTATTCAGGTTTCTCGCAGATACCTGTTGCACAATCGGATCAAGAGAAAACCACTTTCACCTGTCCTTTCGGTACCTTTGCCTATAGACGTATGCCTTTTGGCTTATGTAATGCACCTGCCACCTTCCAAAGATGTATGATGGCTATATTCTCTAACTTTTGTGAAAAGATTGTCGAGGTTTTCATGGATGACTTCTCCGTTTACGGGTCTTCCTTTGATGATTGCCTCAGCAACCTTGATCGAGTCTTACAGAGATGCGAAGAAACCAACCTCATCTTGAATTGGGAGAAGTTCCACTTTATGGTTAATGAAGGTATCGTCTTAGGACACAAAATCTCTGAGAGAGGCATTGAAGTTGATAAGGCTAAGGTTGATGCAATTGAGAAAATGCCTTGCCCCACAGATATCAGAGGTATACGAAGTTTCTTAGGTCATGCTGGTTTCTATAGAAGGTTCATTAAAGACTTCTCTAAGATTTCTAGGCCTCTTACCAACCTCTTGCAGAAGGATGTTCCTTTTGTTTTTGATGAGGATTGTGAGGAAGCTTTCGAAATACTTAAGAAGGCTTTGATAACTGCACCTATTGTTCAACCACCTGAGTGGAACTTGCCCTTTGAAATCATGTGTGACGCTAGTGATTATGTTGTTGGTGTTGTTCTAGGACAAAGAGTTGACAAGAAGTTGAATGTCATTCACTACGCTAGTAAAACTCTAGACAGTGCCCAAAGAAACTATGCCACTACGGAGAAGGAATTTTTAGCAGTCGTGTTTGCATGTGAAAAGTTTAGATCTTACATAGTTGACTCCAAAGTCACTATTCACTCTGATCATGCTGCTATTAAGTACCTCATGCAGAAGAAGGACGCTAAGCCTAGGCTGATCAGATGGGTTCTCCTGCTACAGGAATTTGATTTGCACGTCGTTGACCGAAAGGGTGCTAATAACCCTGTAGCAGATAACTTGTCTAGGCTAGAGAATGTCCTTGATGACCCACTACCTATTGATGACAGCTTTCCTGATGAGCAACTAAATGTCATCCGCACTTCACTTAGTGCACCGTGGTATGCCGATTATGCAAACTATATCGTAGCCAAATACATACCACCCAGTTTCACCTATCAACAAAAGAAGAAATACTTCTTTGATTTCAGACACTACTTTTGGGATGATCCTCACCTTTATAAGGAAGGAGTAGATGGTGTTATTAGACGTTGTGTGCCTGAACATGAACAGGGACAGATCCTGCAGAAGTGTCATTCCGAAGCCTACGGAGGACACCATGCTGGAGATAGAACTGCCCATAAGGTATTGCAATCAGGTTTCTATTGGCCCACTCTCTTCAAGGATGCCCGTAAGTTTGTCTTGTCTTGTGACGAATGTCAAAGGATAGGGAACATCAGTAAGCGTCAAGAGATGCCTATGAACTATTCACTTGTCATTGAACCATTTGATGTCTGGGCTTTTCTTATATGGGACCCTTCCCGAGTTCCAATGGGTACACTCACATCTTAGTTGTTGTGTATTATGTTACTAAGTGGTTAGAAGCTATCCCCACTAAAAATGCTGATCACCACACCTCTATTAAGATGCTTAAAGAAGTCATATTCCCAAGATTTGGAGTCCCTAGATACTTGATGACTGATGGCGGTTCACACTTCATTTATGGTGTTTTCCGCAAGATGCTAGCTAAGTATGATGTCAACCATAGAGTTGCATCTCCTTATCATCCTCAGTCCAGTGGTCAAGTTGAGTTGAGTAATAGGGAGATCAAGTTGATCCTTCAAAAGACCGTCAATAGATCTCGAAAGAACTGGTCTAGCAAGCTTGACGATGCACTATGGGCTTATAGGACTGCTTATAAGAATCCCATGGGCATGTCACCGTATAAAATGGTTTACGGTAAGGCCTGTCATTTACCTCTTGAGCTGGAATACAAAGCTTATTGGGCAATTAAAGAGCTCAACTTTGATTTCAAACTTGTCGGTGAGAAGCGATTGTTTGATATCAGCTCGTTAGATGAATGGAGAGCCCAGGCATATGATAATGCCAGGCTGTTCAAGGAAAAGGTTAAGAGATGGCACGACAAACGAATACAGAAACGAGAGTTCAATATAGGTGATTATGTCTTGCTATACAATTCTCGTTTGAGATTCTTTGCAGGCAAGCTTATTTCTAAATGGGAAGGTCCCTATATTGTCGAGGAAGTATATCGTTGTGGTGTCATCAAAATCAATAACACGGAAGGAAATTTTCCTAGAGTGGTAAATGGGCAAAGAATCAAGCATTACATCTCTGGTACTCCCATAAATATTGAGACCAATATCATCAATGTCATAACTCCAGAGGAGTACATAAGGGATGTTTATCAGCCTATTTCAGACCTTGAAAACGAAGATGTATCTGTTTCGGCAAGAAATTGGACTCCGATACTTTTCCAATAGGAAATTTCCTCAATTTTGGAATTTTTGGAAAATTAGAAAAATAAAAAGCAGTCCGGAGAGCAAACGAGGCAGCCACAAGGGCCCACTCCGCCACCACCACCCTGGTGGCGGTGGGCAAGCTTGTGGGCACCTCGTGTGCCTCCCGGACTCTTTTCTTGCGGAGGACTCCTTGTGGCCTAGAAAAAATCAATATATAGTCGCCCGAAGGTTTTGATCTCCGTATCGCGCAGTTTTCCTCTGTTTTCGTTTCGAGCTTGTTGTCTGCCGCAGATTTAGAGCAAAGATGTCCCAGGAATATGTTGGGGAGAATGATCTTCACCAAGTTCATGAGGAAGTAGACGCTGATCTGAAAAGAGTAGAAGTCATGGAAGCCAGGGACCAAGCTAAGGAGAAGACCCAAGCTAGGGAGGAAGTTCAACCTATGTTCAACATTGAAGACGTTGAAGGAGTAGATTTTCTCCAACCATTCATCCACGTGATATCTCCATCCTTGATTGAACTCTTGAGGTTTTGCGAAACAACTCGTGCCCGCAATATTTCTCTTTCTCGTGAAGTTGTTTTGCTGGAAAACCATGTCACAGATCTCAAAGGTATAAATCAAAGATTGATAGCTCTCTTGGAATCAAACTACTCCAACAACACCACCATCACCACCAAAGGAAGACAACTAAGCATTGGTATGGGCAATCCCCTTGGCTTCTGCCAAGCTTGGGGAGTTTCCCTGGTATCGTATCACCTTTATATCTTTTGCTTTTACCTTTGTTTTAGTTCTTTCCTTTTCAGTTTTTATTTCTTCTTTTAGAGGAATAAGTCTTTAATTTTTAGTTTGAGTCTTTTGCTTTTGTCTCTCCCCCGATGTATTCGAGCTTACGAGCTATATAATAAAAAGTGCTTAGTTAAGGGCTTTTCTTTGTGCCATGATCAAAAGTATGAAAAGAACGATAGCATGAAAGATCATGAGACGATCTTATGGAAAGTGATAACTTCACTTATGACACGTATGATGATTGAAACTTGTTGAGAATAAATCAACAAAGACCTCAGTCATTGCTGCAATTAATAAGAAGTAATAAGTAAAGAGAGGTTCACATATAAATATATCATCTTAGACACTTTTTACAATTGTGAGCACTCACCAAACTATTACATGCCTAGGAGTAGATGTTGGACAAGGAAGACAACATAATGAATTGTGTTTGCTTGGTTCCAAACAATGTTATATGATTAGAGATCCCTTAGCATGTGACGATTGCTTCCACCTCATATTAGCCAAAACTCCCGCACCAAGTAGAGATACTACTTGTGCATCCATAAACCTCCAACCAGTTTTGCCATCAGAGTCCACCATACCTACCTATGGATTGAATAAGATCTCTCAAGTAAGTTGTCATCGGTGCAAGCAATAAAAATTGCTCTCTAATATGTATGATCTATTAGTGTGTGGAAAATAAGCTTTGTACGAACCTGTGATGAGGAAGACATAAAAGAGACAGACTGCATAATAAAGTTCTTTGTCGCAGGAGGCAATATAAAGTGGCGTTCCCCCGCACTAAGAGGACACGCATTCAAACCTCAAAAGCGCATGACAACCTGTGCTTCCCTCTGCGAAGGGCCTATCTTGTGCCTTTACTTTTTACCCTTGTAAGAGTCATGGTGATCATCACCAATTCCCTTTTTGCCTTTGTCTTGGCCACCGTCACATGCTTGGGAAAGATCCATATTCATATATCAACTTGGAGTTGAGTACTCATGCTTTATTATTGTTGACTTTACGCTTGAGGTAAACCGTTGGGAGGCAAAACTATAAGCCCCTATCTTCCTCTGTGTCCAGCTGAAACTTTGACATCATGAGTACCACGTGAGTTGTAACAATTGTGGAAAACAAAAGAGATGATTGAGTATGTGGGTTTGCCTTACAAGCTCTTATTTGACTCTTTCTGATGTTGTGATAAATTGCAATTGCCTCAATGACTATGGACTATTGTTTGTTACTTCTCGGTAAGGTTTTTTGCTTCATTCTTTGCTTTGTGAAGGAATTGTTACTTTCCCATAAGAATCTTTATGATGTATTGCTGTCCTATGTGTGATCATGATGCCCTCATGTCCATATTATGTTTTTTTTTCGACACCTTCGTCCCTCAACATGTGGACATGTTTATGGAACTTGGTTTTCGCTTGAGGACAAGCGAGGTCTAAGCTTGGGGGAGTTGATACGTCCATTTTGCATCATGCTTTCATGTTGATATTTATTGCTTTTTGGGCTGTTATATTACTTGTGGTACCATATTTATGCCTATTCTCTCTTATTTTGCAAGGATTATTTGAAGAGGGAGAATTCAGGCAGCTGGAATTCTGGACTGGAAAAGGAGCAAATCCTAGTCCACTATTCTGCACATCTCCACATGCCCTGAAAATTTACGTGGATTTTTTCTGGAATATATTAAAAATACTGGGCGAAAGCCACCCCCTGGTGGCGCAGGGCAGGCTTGTGGGCTGCCTGAAGGCCCACTAGCCCCCCTCTTTTGCTATATGAAGCGTCCTGGTCTGGAAAAAATTAATCGGGAGATTTTTCGTGGTTTCGCCGCCGCCACGGGGTGGAACTTGAGCAGATCCAATCTAGAGCTCAAGCACGACGATCCTGCCGGGGAAACTTCCCTTCCAGAGGGGGAAATCATCGCCATCGTCATCACCAACACTCCTCTCATCGGAGGGGAGGCATCTTCATCAACATCTTCATCAGCACCATCTCCTCTCCAATCCCTAGTTCATCTCTTGTAACCAATCTTTCTCTCGCAACTCCGATTGGTACTTGTAAGGTTGCTAGTAGTGTTGATTACTCTCTGTAGTTGATGCTAGTTGGATTACTTAGTGGAAGAGTTTATGTTCAGATCCTTGATGCTATTCATTACACCTCTGGTCATGATTATGATTATGTCTTGTGAGTAGTTACTTTTGTTCCTGAGGACATGGGATAAGTCATGTTAATAATAGTCATGTGAATTTGATATTCGTTCGATATTTTGATATGTTGTATGTTGTTTTTCCTCTAGTGGTGTTATGTGAACGTCGACTACATAACACTTCACCATATTTGGGCCTAGAGGAAGGCATTGGGAAGTAGTAAGTAGATGATGGGTTGCTGGAGTGACAGAAGCTTAAACCCCAGTCTATGCGTTGCTTTGTGAGGGGCTGATTTGGATCCACTAGTTTAATGCTATGGTTAGACTTTGTCTTAATTCTTCTTTTGTAGTTGCGGATGCTTGCGAGAGAGGTTAAACATAAGTGGGATGCTTGTCCAAGTAAGGGCAGTGCCCAAGCGCCGGTCCACCCACATATCAAACTATCAAAGTAACGAACGCGAATCATATGAACATGATGAAACTAGCATGACAGAAATTCCCGTGTGTCCTCGGGAGCATTTTTCGTCCTATAAGACTTTGTTCAGGCTTGTACCTTACTACAAAAGGGATTGGGCCACTTTCTGCACCGTTGCTACTACTTGTTACTTGTTACTCTTTGCTTGCTACGTTTCACCTCGCTACACAATCACTTGTTACCGCTACTTTCAGTGCTTGCAGTTATTACCTTGCTGAAATCTGTTTATCAGAGCCTTCTACTCCTCGTTGGGTTCGACACTCTTACTTATCGAAAGGACTACGATTGATCCCCTATACTTGTGGGTCATCACCTGTCTATTTATTTTCCTGTTGAGTCATCCTCTTCTTATATAAGCACCAATTAGAGAGCACCTCTGTCATTTTTATGCTTTGCTTTTGATTGATATTGAGTATGACTATGACTGGATCTTCGTTGCTATGAATTACAATGTTTAGTCATCCCTTGATCTTTGAAAGTGCTCTTCATTTATGTTTTACAGTCTCAGAAAGAGCTAGCGAGATACCACCTATTCATATTGCTTCATGCTTGTTTTGACTGAATTGTTGGTATCTGAAACTTATTATTATTTGCTCGCTAGCTGATTATGCCATTGATATTAGTTTACCGTGAGACCTTTGTGTCACTTACTTATGTGGTTAACTTGTGATCTTGCTGAAATTCTGGTTACGAGTTAGACATAGTTGCAACAACAAGATCAAACAAAGTTTGTCAAAGTTTTTCTTTCTCTTTCAGTTTGTCAACTGAGTTGCTTGAGGACAAGCAAGGTTTTAAGCTTGGGGGAGTTGATACGTCTCCATCGTATCTACTTTTCCAAACTCTTTTGCCCTTGTTTTGGACTCTAATTTGCATGATTTGGATGGAACTAACCCGGACTGACGCTATTTTCAGCACAATTGCCATGGTGTTGTTTTTGTGCAGAAATGAAAGTTCTCGGAACGTCCTGAAAATTTACAGAGAATGTTTCTGGAAAATATGAAAAATACTTGCGCAAAGATCCACCGGAGGGGATGGGCCAGTGGGCCACAAGCCCTGTTGCCGCGGCCCCCCTGGCCGCGACAACCAAGCTTGCGGGGCCCACGTGGGTCTGCCGCCCCCAATTTCAGCTCTATAAATTCACTTTCGTCCAGAAAAAAATCAGAAGAGAAGATTTCATCGTGTTTGCGATACGGAGGCGCCGCCACATCCTGTTCTTCATCTGGAGGGCAGATGTGGAGTCCGTTTTGGGCTCCGGAGAGGGGAAATCGTCGCCATCGTCATCATCAACCTTCTTCCCTCTCAAATTCCATGAAGCTCTTCATCGTTCGTGAGTAATCTATTCGTAGGCTCGCTGGGCTGTGATGAGTAGGATGAGATCTATCATGTAATTGAGTTAGTTTTGACGGGGATTGATCCCTAGTATCCACTATGTTCTCAGATTGATGTTGCTACTACTTTGCCATGCTTAATGCTTGTCACTAGGGCCCGAATGCCATGATTTCAGATCTGAAATTATTATGTTGTCACCAATATATGTGTGTTTTAGATCCGATCTTGCAAGTTGTAGTTACCTACTATGTGTTATGACCCGGCAACCCCGGAGTGACAATAACCGGAACCACTCCCGGTGATGACCATAGTTTGAGGAGTTCATGTGTTCACCAAGTGCTAATGCGTTGTTCCAATTCTTTATTAAAAGGAGAACCTTAATATCCCTAGTATCCTTTTGGACCCCGCTGCCACGGGAGGGATGGACAATAGATGTCATGCAAGTTCTTTTCCCTAAGCATGTATGGCTACACACGGAATGCATGCCTACATCACATTGACGAACGGGAGCTAGCCACATATCTCTCCGTGTTATAACTGTTGCATGATGAATGTCATCCAAACGAATCACCGACCCATTGCCTACGAGTTTGTCCCACTGCTGCTGTTACTTGCTTTGCTCTACTGCTGTTACTTGTTTTGCTCTGCTGCTGTTACTTGCTTTGCTCTGCTGCTGTTACTTGCTACTGTTGCTACTTGGTACTGCTGTCACTACTGCTGTTCCTTGCCGCTGTTGTTACTCGTTACACTGCTGCTACCTGCTATAATACTTTTTCTCGCGCCGTTGACGGGAAAGAATATTTTCCGTCCACGGTCAACTTCTGGCGCCATTGATACAACAGTTAGGAATAGTCTACCGTCAACAGATCGTTTCTGACACCGTTGTTATCATACTACTTTGCTACTGATACTTTGCTTGCAGATACTAATCTTTCAGGTGCGGTTGAATCTGACACATTCAGCTGCTAATGCTTGAGAGTATCCTTTCACTTCCTGACGGGCGAACCAACAAATTTGGGTTGAATACTCTACCCTCGAAAACTGCCGCGAACCCACACGTTGGTGGGCCATTGCAAGACATTTTCTAATTGTTGAGCAACTGGGAGCAGTTCTGGCTCTGTTGCCGCGGAGGCATCAAGTCAGGAACATGTCAACAAGATTTTTCTAGTGTCGTTGCCGGGGACTGCTAGCAATGACCATCTTTGACGAGAGGCTTCACGTGCTCGTATTTATATTGTTCTTTTGCTACCTCAGTCGTTTCAAAAATTACATCATCCCCCAAGTAATCATCAGGATTGGTACCGGGCACCATCCCGGATAATTAGCGACGACAATATAGCTAGACACCTTGAGTGGGGGCACAATTGATTCTCCTGTTGGCCGAGCAGGGGAATTGTTTTCCCACTTCTTCGTTCTGCTAAGTACCTTGCATCACTTGAAGTAGTTCCCGACTACCACGCTTGTGCATAGGTCTTTTAAGAATGCGGTCATAGTTGGAATCCGGCGGAGGCGGTGGTGGTCGCTTCAGTTGATTGATAGTGTGCTCCACTTTCACCGGATCTAGCTGCTCCTTCTGAGGTGGAGTTTTCTTTGCAAAATGGGCCCTCAATTCGGCACGACATATGTCTTCATTTTCATGCTTGGTCCTCTCATATGGTAACTTTTCCAGAGGCTTGAGAGATGGACCGTATCTGAATTGCCTCCCACCTCTGCTTGTAATGCTAGCTGCCGGAGAGAAGGAGGCATCTCTCTTCCGCTTCAGAGAAGGAGGCAGACTGCTCTGATGCACCAGAGGAGCTGAAGAGGCGGCGTTTGTCTTCCGACGTTGCCGATGAGGCAAAGGAGGAAGCGGACTGCTCTGATGCGCCGGAGTAGGCGAAGAGGAGGCGAAGTGCCCTCACGCGTCAGAGGAGCCAGAGAAGGAGGCGGAGTGCCCTGATCACTCGCCGGAGGAGGAGGCGGAGGAGGGCGAGGAGGCGGAGTGCCCTAACTCATCCATTTGGTATTTGAACTCCAGACTTTTTGTGTGTTCAAAATGTTGGAAATATGCCCTAGAGGCAATAATAAATTCTTATTATTATATTTCCTTGTTCATGATAATCGTTTATTATGCATGCTATAATTGTATTGATTAGAAACTCAAATATATGTGTGGATACATAAACAAAACATTGTCCCTAGTAAGCCTCTAGTTAACTAGCTCGTTGATCAAAGATGGTTAAGGTTTCCTAGCCATAGACAAGTGTTGTCACTTGATAACGGGATCACATCATTAGGAGAACGATGTGATGGACAAGACCCAAACTATAAACGTAGCATATGATCGTGTCAGTTTATTGCTATTGTTTTCTGCATGTCAATGTATCTATTCCTATGACCGTGAGATCATGCAACTCCCGGACACCGGAGGAATACCTTGTGTGTATCAAACGTCGCAACATAACTGGGTGACTATAAAGGTGCTCTACAGGTATCTCTGAAGGTGTATGTTGGGTTGGCGTGAATCGAGACTGAGATTTGTCACTCCGTATGACGGAGAGGTATCTCGGGGCCCACTTGGTAATACAACATCACAATAAGCCTTGCAAGCAATGTGACTAAGGAGTTAGCCACGAGATCTTGTATTACAAAACGAGTAAAGAGACTTGCCGATAACGAGATTGAACTAGGTATAGAGATGCCGACGATCGAATCTCGGGCAAGTAACATACCGAAGGACAAAGGGAACAACATACGGGATTAACTGAATCCTTGACATAAAGGTTCAACCGTTAAAGATCTTCGTATAATATGTAGGAGCCAATATGGGAATCTAGGTCCCTCTATTGGTTATTGACCGTAGAGGTGTCTCGGTCATGTCTGCATAGTTGTCGAACCCGCAGGGTCCGCACACTTAAGGTTCGGTGACGTTCGGGTATAGTTGAGTTATAGGTGTTGGTAACCGAAAGTTTTTTGGAGTCCCGGATGAGATCCCGGACATCACAGGAGCTCCGGAATAGTCCGTAGGTAAAGATTGATATATAGGAAGTCCTGTTTTGGTCACCGGAGAAGTTTCGGGCTCATCAGTAGTGTACCGGGAGTGCTGGGAGGGTACCGGGGACGATCGGAGGGGTGTCACGCCCCGAGGGGCCTTATGGGCTGTGGGAGGATACAAACCAGCCCCTAGTGGGCTAACATAAGCTCCCACTAAGGCCCATGAGGTTTGAGAGGCAAAAACCCAAAGGTGGAAAAGGTGGAAAGGGTTTCCAAGTGGAAAGGAGGAATCCTACTCCTAGTAGGATTGGAGTAGGACTCCTCCACCTCCAATTTCGGACAAACCCTTGAGGGTTTGAGGCTGCCTCCTCCCCTCCCTCCCTCCTATATATACTAGAGGTATTGAGGGGTTTTGAGACACATGAAAACAACCACGTGTTGCCCTCTCTCTCTAGATATGTTTCTCCTCTAGTCTAGTTTCAGCGGTGCTTAGGCAAAGCCCTGCTAGAATAGCTCCACCACCACCACCACCATGCCGCCGTGCTGGGGAACTCATCTACCTCTTTTCCCCTGTTGCTGGATCAAGAAGGCGGAGATCGTCATCGAGCTGTATGTGTGCTGACCGCGGAGGTGTCGTCCGTTCGGCACTAGATCGGGATGGATCATGATGGGATCGAGGGAGGTGTCAGTTTATTTCATCAAAAGCTTTCCAAAGGAGAGAATCTGCAGGATGCCTAATCGATCCATCTTCCATGCGCTCTTCTGCATGCCATCTTGTGAGAGTCGCGGTTCTGGAGCGCACAAACAACCTTTGAAGCTTCTTCTTTATTGGGAAGTAACAAAGTACCTTCTTTGGAACCTTGTGTACACGTTTCCCATCTGCACTCTTCCTTTCCGATTTCCATCATGAAGCCTTACATTCTGGGCATGAATTGTCATTGACATTCTTCTTCCAAAATAGAATGCAATTATTTTCACATGCATTGATATTAACATACCCAAGTCCTAGGCATTTGACTAGGTTTTTTGGCTTCATTGGAGTTTTGGGGTATTGCGGACTAAGGGTAAGCATCTTTGAGTAGATCTAACAATGGATCAAAACTTCTATCAGACCACCATCCAAGCAGTTTGGTGTGAAGAAGTGTCACTAAGAAACGAAGCTTTGAGAAATTCTTACAACCTGGATATAACTCTTGTCTAGAATCAGCTTCAAGCTTGTGAGAGATTCTAGAAAAGAATCATTCTGATCTAAACCACAATCATCTTCAAGATCTCCACCTTTATCCAAACCAGCGGCAAGGTCTCTTAGCAAATCAGATATATCATCGCCCTCATCTAGATATGGAGGAATGGGAGAAGAAGAGACACGTTCTCCATGAAACATCCACTATTTGTATCCATATACAAATCCCTCGCATACCATGTGCTTACGGACTTCAGTTTCTTCTCTCTAGTATGAGTTCACACAGTTTTTGCGAGGACATAATATTTTATTCTCGATTGATGATTTACTAAATGCATAGTCTAGGAATTTGGCAAGCCCTTGTAAGTACTTCTCTGTATTCCTACATGCAAGTGTACATGTGTAGTGTGTTATATAAAGTTTCGGCATGTAAGAAATTTAGAATATATATGTGGCATTATACCTAGGTGCATCCATCCAACTTCTATCCATGGTAGCTAGCTTCACACTTGGTTACTACCAAATCAACACTAAATCCTGAATAGATAATATCATAACCAGATAATGCAAGGAATTACTTCAAGTAATATAAATACAATGGCTTAGAAAAGAAAGGAATAATCATAGAACCAATTCAATGGTAGTACACATAGCAAAGGTATATACCACCATAAATAAAACAGATCAAAGATGTGTTGACTCACTAGCTGGTGGGGGATGTAGTGACAAGCACGAAAGGGGGATTACTGCAGCGTTGTTGGAAGCCAAGTCGTTGGTAGCAAGAATCCTAATAACCAACCAAGTTACACACTATAAAAATTAGTGCCAAACATAAGGAGGCATCTTATTCATGGCATCCACACATATGGAGGGAATTTGGACTTCAGTGGGGCAGAGGAACTCACTTGAGTGGATGCAGTAAGCACGTGAGTGGATCATATCTTCAAGATGAGCTCCCACGGTGTAGCCTCCTCAAGAAAAAATTGCATAAGAACTGAAGCCTAAGCGAAACCTGTTGGGGAACATAGTAGTAATTCAAAATTTTCCTATGCTTCACAAGGATCTATCTAGGAGAAACCAGCAACGAGCAATGGGGTAGAGCATCTTCATACCTTTGAAGATCGCTAAGCGGAAGGGTTACTAGAACACGGTTGATGGAGTCGTACTCGTAGCGATTCAGATCGCAGAAGATTCCGATCTAAGCGCCGAACAATGGCGCCTCCGCGTTCAACATACGTGCAGCCCGGTGACGTCTCCTACGCCTTGATCTAGCAAGGAGAGAGGAGAGGTTGAGGGAGAGCTCCAGCAGCACGACGACGTGGTGACGGTGGAGCTGCGTGGTACTCCGGCAGGGCTTTGCCAAGCGCTACGGAGGATGAGGAGGAGGAGAGGTAGGGCTGCGTCGAGGGAGAGGTGGAATTGTGTCTGCAGCCCTCCCAAAACCCTCTCTATATATAGGAGGGGGGAGAGAGGGGTCCGACCACCCCTAGGGAAACCCTAGGAGGTGCGGCGGCCAAGATGGAGGAGGGGGCGGCGCCCTAGGGTGGGCTTGGCGCCCAAGGCAGCCCCACGCCTAGGGTTTGCCCCCGTTAGCCCTCTTGTGCACCTTGGGCCCATGGTGGTGGCGCACCAGCCCACCTAGGGGCTGATTCTCATCCATTTTTGGCGCATATAGCCTCTCGGGGCTGGTGGGCCCTCCCGATGTACCCTCGGAACCCTTCCAGTGGTCCCGGTACATTACGAGTGATTCCCAAAACACTTTCGACGGTCAAATCTCCACTTCCTTTATATGAATCTTTACCTTCAGACCATTCCAGAGCTCCTCGTGACGTCCGGGATCTCATCCGGGACTCCGAACAACCTTCGGTAACCACATATTATTCCCATTACAACCCTAGCGTCCTCGAACCTTAAGTGTGTAGACCCTACGGGTTCGGGAACCATGCAGACATGACCGAGACACCTCTCCGATCAATAACCAACAACGGGGTCTGGATATCCATGTTGGTTCCTCATGTTCCACAATGATCTCATCGGATGAACCACAATGTCGGGGATTCAATCAATCCCGTATGCAATTCCCTTTGTCTACCGGTATGGTACTTGTCCTAGGTTCGATCGTCGGTATCCCTATACCTTGTTCAATCTCGTTACCGGCAAGTCTCTTTACTCGTTTCGGAATACATCATCCCGTGGCTAACTCCTTAGTCACATTGAGCTCATTATGATGATGCATTACCGAGTGGGCCCAGAGATACCTCTCCGTCACACAGATTGACAAATCACAATCTTGATTCATACCAACTCAACAGACACTTTCGGAGATACATGTAGTGCACCTTTATAATCACCCAGTTACGTTATGACATTTGATACACCCAAAGCACTCCTACGGTATGCGGGAGTTGCACAATCTCATGGTCTAAGGAAATGATACTCGACATTAGAAAAGCTTTAGCACAAGAACAATACGATCTAGTGCTATGCTTAGGATTGGGTCTTGCCCATCACATCATTCTCCTAATGATGTGATTCCGTTATCAATGACATCCAATGTCCATGATCAGGAAACCATGACCATCTATTGATCAACGAGCTAGCCAACTAGAGGCTCACTAGGGACCATTGTGATCTATGTATTCACACATGTATTACGGTTTCCGGTTAATACAATTATAGCATAAATAATAGACAATTATCATGAACTACAAAATATAATAATAACCACTTTATTATTGCCTCTAGGGCATATTTCCATCAAAACCTTCAATTCATGTTCACACGCAACACCAGCTGGGTTATGCTAGGAATACACTAAGATAACAACTTCAATAAATCTTGGAGCCACATTTGTTACTAAGCTCATCAATTTCACAAAAAATATATGTTTGTTAGCCACTAACTCCTAATCTACCCGCCATTTCAGATATTCACATAATTTCCGAATCAAACTACGAGACTAAAAGCACTCCATCAACAAATCATATACTAAAAGCAAAATAAACAGTCCACTAAGGTGATGTTTGGTTCACTGGCAAATATTCTGCTAGGTACAATCAAATACCACAAGGTGATCGCTAAGTACCAAATATTTTGCTACTAGATCTTCTTCCTCCGCTCAATAGTGCTAGTAGTGGTTCTGTGTGCTACCTGCAAGAAAACAAGAGAGTTTAAGTAAGGTCGCATGCACATAGAGATGTGGCAAAATTTGAAGTAAAAAATTTATGCAAAGCCAGAAAAGTCAATAGTATACACCAACCATGCACATTAATATTTTCTTGTGAACCTTTAAAAAATAACCAAGGACAATGAACCTCTAAACATGTTTAAATAGAAAAACAATATAAAAGGTACCGATAGCGAATTTGTAGTTCATACACTAAATAGTCACTAAAATCTAAAATCATTACAACTCCATGTTACATGCTACTAAAAATTGCTATTACTACCTCTTTAATTTATAATTCTCAGTTGGTGATGATGGTGTGCCTGTCGTCCATCATCCTATAAAATGATGTGGTTCTTCTAGTAAATAAATAAAATGAGAGTATTTTAGTTGTACTTAGAGCATCTCTAGCTGACCCTGTATAATTGCGACCTGCAAACGTGTTTTACAGTTCGATGATCTGGGGTTTTGCGGGGCGGAATATTGCTGCAGAACAGACCCTGTATAATCAAACTGCATAATTTGAAAAATTCCATTCATGGACGAAATCACAGACAACACTTCATTCAGAGTTCACACATAGTAGACGATCATACATATTAGAGGGGGTAGAGGTAAGCTATCCTACTAGAGCTCACCGGAGCTCACTGGAGCTACTAGCTATCCTACCACACTACGCAAAATTGAGCTCACCGGAGTCGAGCTCATGCGGTAGTAGATGTGAAGTGCGCTCGGTCGTCGCCCCTCGTCGGAGGAGAGCTCGACGTACATGCGCTCCTGCGCAGTTGCTTTGCGGCGTCACTCCTCCACCTTCTGGCCGAAGGCGAGGGCCGATGCGACACCCTGCTCGTAGAGCACGGTGCCGATCTCCTTCGACGGGAGCAGGGAGCGCGAGCTCGACGCCTCGGAGGAGCTGCCGTCGGTGAGGCGGCCGCGTGCGTGGTCGTACTCTTTGTCTTGTGACGGAGGAGCGACGACGGCGGCGTCAGGCCCCACTGCGTGAAACGGCGGGCGGCGCGCTTTTGGGCAGCGTCGGGTCTGATGCAACGAGCCCTCTCAGGGTCGTTGTTCCTACGGCCCACGGAGTTGGCCATCGAGGGCGGTGGAATGGAGCGGCTACTTGCCGGCATGAAGGCGCACGACGACGGATTGGAGGCGTCAGCGGTGAGGTGGGGGGACTTTTCGCGGCGACGGAGGGATAGGGTTTCGACCCGCATCCAGCGATCGAAGCCGTAGATATAGCGGTCGAGCGCTCGCGCACCCCAAAAGTTTTATGGACCGTGTCGCGTTTACAGTATGTGCTCGAGAGAAAAAACAACTCAAACTCATAAAGTCGTTGAAATTTTACAGTTCCAACGATTATACGGAATCTGCTTCAATAAGAATGAGGCAATATACCAAATAATGTTGGGAAAAGGTTTTGAAGGCTCACAAGCTCTCTAGAAACTTCAAATCCAACCAAAATCCAGAAAAAAGATTAATCCAGTTAGGTAGGTAGGTTATGATGGAATCTGGACCGTCCGTTGCGGCCACGCGTCCTATATAAATGGTCCGGGGCGGTTTCCTCCCCCCACAGTTTTCTCCATTCCCCAAATCGAAATCGAAATCGAATCGAGGAACAGAACGAACTGCGAAATCCTCCTCCTTTCTTTGATTCGCTCGCTAATCCCGCCGCCGCCGCTAATCCATCCATTTCAGTGAGCAGACCCAACTCCGGCGAGCTCCGGCGTGGTTGCTCGCTAGCTAGGGTTAGGGTTTCCGAGCGCAGATTGGTCCGCCGCCGATCCGTTCCGATCAACCGCCGATTCGATCGATTTGATATCAAATTTCCAGCACAGACCTACAAATCCTCCCTGCCTGCCTGCGGAGGGCGATGGATCCCAGCCAGATGATGCCGCGGAGCTTCCCCATGTGGCCGCCGCCGCCCCCGCCGGCGGCCTCCGACGCCATGCCGCCGCCGCCGCTGCCGCAGCCCTTCCTCGCGCCGCCCCCTCCCCAGCCCCAGCCCCAGCCCCAGCCCAACCGGGGCTGGAAGCGCAAGAACAACCCCAACAACAACCTCGCCGGCGGCGGCGCCTACCAGCCCCCCGCCATCGGCGACCTGCAGGTGCAGAATCGCGCCAAGGCCCGCCGCTGGTTCAACAACAACAACAACAGCAGCAACCCCGGCGGCGGCAACAACCCCAACTCCGGCCGCAAGTACTTCTTCCCCAAGTCCAACAAGGCGGCGGGCAGCAAGGCCAAGGCGCCGCGCAACACCACCTCCTTCATCATCCGGGCCAAGCGAGCGGGGGGCATCGCCTCGCTCGTCTCCCCCTGCCCCGTCACCCCCGCCGTGCTCCCCACCCCGCGCATCTCCCCCTCCCGCGAGGGCCTCTCCGACATGGCGCAGCAGCAGTGGGGCGTCGACGGATACGGCTCCATGAAGGGCCTCATACGCCTCCGCGCCTCCTCCCCACGCCACCCAGGGGAAGGGGATGCCGAGGGCGACGACGACTCGAGCAGCGGCAGCGACGTCGAGGAGCACGTCGAGGTCGAGCGCCGCCTCGACCACGACCTCAGCCGCTTCGAGATGGTCTATCCCGGCGGGATGGGCAACGGCGGCTACGTCTTTGAGGACCTCGACGACGAGTATGACCAGGACGTGCACGTGGCCAGGCTCGAGGAGGAGAACCTCACCCTCAAGGAGAGGCTCTTCCTCATGGAGCAGGAGGTTGGCGACATGAGGCGCCGCCTCGAGGCCATCGAGGCGCGCTTTGCTGGGGCGGACGGTGCTGCTGCTGGCAGCGCCGACAATGCTGCTCTTGTCCTCCAGCAGAGGGGTAATGCTGATGCTGAGAATGCTGTTGTGGAGAATGGCGTTGATGCCGCGGCTGTTGCAGGCGACATTGTAATTCAGTCTCTGGAAGATGCTAATGCTAATGCTGCTGGTGCTGAAAATGCTAATGTAATTGAGGAGGAGAAGGTTGATGCTGCCTCTGCTTCTGATGACACTGTTGAGGATGCTCTGAAGAATGACACTGAGATGGATGTTGCTGCCTCTGCTTCAGCTAAAGCAGTTGCGGATCCTCTGAAGAATGACACTGAGATGGATGTTGCTGCCTCTGCTTCAGCTAAAGCAGTTGCGGATCCTCTGAAGAATGACACTGAGATGGATGTTGCTGCCTCTGCTTCCGCTAACGCGGTTGAGGATGCTCTGAAGAATGACACTGAGATGGGCGATGCCACAGCTGATGCTGGCAACTTGGTTGAGGAGGCTGTGATAAATGTCAAGGAGGTGGATACTATTGTCCCTGGTGCCAATAATGCAGCCGAGGAGTCTCTAGGTAAGGATGACATGAACAGGGGTGATGTAGAGCAGGAGAGGGGTGCTGTTGCAGGTTCAGAGAAGAATGCAGAGATGGCTGATACTGGTAATGGTAAGGACAAAGGTGAAGATGGCAAGCAGGCCTGAATCTTTGTCTAGACAATGGTGAATCAAGCAAGCAGGCCTCTGACTCTGATGATGAGGCCTGGAGATGGAAGACGGACACAAGGCTTTCCCTGGTTGTTTGTTACTGTACATACTTGCAGATGAAGCCATGCGGCGTGTTTTGGTTTTGTGAGACCGAAACGTTGCATGACGGAGGCGGTCGTTTGTCGGAGGCGACCGTGTTATATGCTTGTTTCCTGGAGACAGGACAGGAAACCGGTTTGTGGTGTTGCCATTTTGAGTTCTATATATTTGGAACCTGTAGTGTTTTAGCTAGCTATTAAGCTGGTGCTCAAGGTGGTAGATACTCCTATGAATTTGTTGTTATTGTTAAGATGTTACTGAGATGATGACTCTGTTATTGCTGTATCCATCCATACCCTGTTGTCATGTTTCTTAATTTGGTGTCGCATTCTCGTGATTATTTTGATTTTTTAGGTTTGCAATTTGAATTTACTTTGTTGTGGATTGGGACAAGTTCATATACTTCATCTGGTCTAGCTGAAGATCAAGATGGGTAACATGTTGGTCTTCCTTTTTCTGGATATTTTATTATGCTCTAGATGTCACCTGTAGATTTTTATTCTTCACTGAACTTCATCTTTTTTTCCCCTAGCAAAGCACAAATGTTCCATTTTGCATGAAGATTGTCAAAAATCACATTGGAAGCTACAGTGAAGGTGTGAAAATATAAATCAGAAGTTTTTTAATTTGTTTTCTGTTTGTTTTGCGTTCTTTCTTCGCGCCAAAAAGCAATATGCTCTTGGGAGCCCGAACGCCACCCCCTTGGTGGTCTTCCCTTTTCCCACTTTTATGACTCAACTTTTTTCGACAAAGATTAATTAGACTACTGAAACAAGTTAGTAATTTGGTTTCTTGTAAAATGTATTGATGACCATTAAACTTGTTGGGACGCTCTCTTTCACATCACCAACTTGTCGGGTACATCTGGGCATGGGCAGCCCGGCCCGAAAAACCCGGGCCGGGTCGGGCTTTGTATTCGGGTGGGCTGGGGCTTGAAAATCGGCACGGAAAGTAGTTCGGGTCGAGCTCGGTCTTGCAAAAAACGGCTCGTTACACGGGGTCGGCTCGGTCGGGTCGGGCTTTGTGTTTGGGTGGGCTCGGGCTTGAAAATCGGGCCTGGAAAGCAGTTCGGGTCGGGCTCGGGCTTGCAAAAAACGGCGATTTACACGGAGGGTCGGCTTGAACCTGTCCAGAATTCACCTTTTATGCCCGGCCGGGCTCGGACCTGATTTTACGTTTTTTTGGCCGGGCCGGGTTCGGCCTTTGTAAAGTTTGGCCCAAAGCCCGGCCCAGGATATGCCCAGGTTTACTGTCGGGTAGAAAATGAAAGGAAGGGTGGGGTTTAGTGTAAAGAAAAAGGCGGGACAACGCTAAAACCAGATGTGTCCGCGCGTCACCACGGTAGACATTGGGGAAGATCTAGAACCACGTCACCATAGTAGACATTGGGGAAGATCTAGAACCTTCTATGTACAACTTCAAATGAATATGCTTCGAGTTCTATCAATTCTAGCCGAAAAGAGGAGTACGAATATGGATGCTCATGTGTGGCCCTTTAGTAATTTCAGTAGTTTGTATATGATTCTGCCTCATCCCCCCCCCCCCCCACACACTCTTCACTGCTTTGAGGGTCGCCTGCTTTCCCCGCCAACCCCATCTCCTTCGGGGATCTGGTTGACCAGAGTAGGGATGCGAGAGGATGGTAGGTTGCTCCTGTGAATAGTGGGTATATGTTAGCATTTAGGTTTAGACCTAGCTCACATGCAAAGGCGACTAGTGCTATGTCGTGACGGAGCTTTGCTCCGATGCTCGCGAGCACCGTTGGGTGATCATCTCCCCCCTTCTAGCCGATGTCCATGATGGGCAACCGCGGGGACCAAGGGATTTGGTGAAAACATCTCCCCCTCCCCCCACAGCAACCTTGTTTTACGGATGGATCTAGTGCGGCATCTACTCTCTCCCTTGTTTCTCGTTTGCTATGGCCTAATATTCGAATCCACGAGGGATTTTGCAAGCAACAATAGAATTCTTTGGCTGATCCACTTCCACTACATCAACCTTTTCCGCCGAAACAAAAGATTAAACAATGATTTTGTTTGTGTGAGCACTTTATCAACCTTCATGACGAGACTCTCTCTCCATTGCCCGAAGAGGGCAAGGAACATGTTGAAGATGGTGGCAACCTCACCTTTCATGAGGTCACCTGTCACGACAGGACTTCGATGCTTTTTTTAAAAGCTTTCTTTCAAGGTTGTGTTTGCAACTAGGGAGGAAATAGTTGTTATTCCATTTTTCTTTTCTTATAGAGTCCTTCTTCATTGTACATACCTAAAGAGAAGGAACTGACGACAAGAAAAAGTTTGTGAGTAAGGTGGGGAGAAGAGAGGTCGTGGAGAAGATGAGCAGAGAGAGGCTGATGAAGAAGGTGAGAGCGGAGTGGATGTCGTGGAAGGCGTCCTCTTCATGTTACAACACATCCTTCAACACCGTGGAGAAGACAATATCATAGAGACTGGTGGAGAAGATGGGAGCACAGAGAGGCCGATGTAGAAGACGAGAACATATGGTGGTTGTGGTGGAAGATGTCTTGTTCAATGATATAGCATATCCTTCAACGTTGTGGAGAAGACCAGAGTGGAGTGTTGATGGAGAAGAAGAGAACATAATGTTATAGTACATCCTTCAAAGCAGCGGGGAATACAAGACCAGAGAGACTGATGGAGAAGATGAGAGCCGAGAGAGGTCGGTGAAGATGAGAGGAGAGAGCGGCTATGGCGAAAATGTTCCCTTCAATGCTATAGTACATCATTCAACGTTGTGGAGAAGATGAGAGCACAGAGAATGATGGAGAAGACGAGAGAAGAGAGGGGTTGATGGAGAAGAGGAGAGCGGAGAGCGGAGAGTGGATGTGGTGGAAGTTGTCCTCTTGAATGCTATAATACATGCTTCGCTGTGGAGAAGACAAGAGCATAAAGACTATTGAAGAAGATGAGAGCAAAGACTGGTTGTGCTGGAAGCTTCCGTCCTCAACACTATGGTACAACCTTCAATGTTGTGGAGAAGACAAGAGGAGAGAGAATGATGGAGAAGACGAGAGAAGAGAGAGGTTGATGGAGAAGACGAGAGCAGAGAGTGGTTGTGGTGGAAGTTGTCCTCTTGAATGCTATAATACATCCTTCGCCTCAGAGAAGACAAGAGCATAGAGACTGCTGAAGAAGATGAGAGTAGAGAGTGGTTGTGCTGGACGCTTCCCTCCTCAACACTATGGTACATCCTTCAATGTTGTGGAGAAGACAGGAGCGCAGAGGCCGATGGGGAAGACAAGAGCAGAGAGGGGTTGATGGAGAAGATGCGAACAGAGTGTGAATGTTACGGGAAGTGTCCTCTTCAATTCTATAGTACATGCTTCAACGCTCTGGAAAAGACGAGATAAAAAGACTGATGGAGACGACGAGAGGATAGATAGGCCGATGGTGGAGATAAGGGCAGAGAGTGGTTGTGGTGAAAGTTGTCCTCTTCAATGCTATTGTACCTTCTTCAATGTTGTGGAGAAGATGAGAGCATAGAGAGGCTGATGGAGACGACGAGAGTAGAGAGTGGTTGTGCTGGAAGGTGTCCTATTCATTCTATAGTGCATCCTTCAACGTTATGGAAAAGACAAGAGTAGAGAGACTGATGGAGAAGAAGAGAGCACAAAGAGGATAATGGTGAAGACGCACATAGTGGTTGTGGTGGAAGGTGTCCTTTTTAATTCTACAATACACCCTTCAACATCGCGGGGAACACACGAGGAGAGAGAGACCGATAGAGAATTTGAGAGCTCTTAGAGGCCGATGGAGAAGGCGAGAGCAGATAGTGGCTATGGTGGAAGGTGTTCCCTTCAATAAGTAATATATCTTTCAATGTTTTGGCAAAGAGGAACTTAAGTAGAGAGGGCGATGGAAAAATGACATATGAGAGGGTCCAGTGGATGGGAGTACAGAGTGACTATGGTGGAAGCTGTCCCCTTCAATGCTACAATACATCATTCAATGTTGTGGAGAAGACAAGAGCAGAGTGACTGATGAAATAGACGAGAGCGAAGAGATGATGATGGAGAAGACGAGAGCAAGGAGAGGTTGATAGAGAAGACAAGAGCAAAGAATGACTATGATGGAAGTTGTCCTCTTTAATGCTATAGTACATCATCCAACGTTGTGGAGAGGACAAGTGCAGAGATTGATGAAGTAGGCTAGAGCAGATAGAGGATGATGGAGAGGATGAGAGCAAAGAGAGGTTGATAGAGAAGACAAGAGCAGAGATTGGTTGTTGTGGAAGGTGTCTTTATCGATGCTATAGTACATTCTTCAACAATGTAGAGAAGACAAGAGCAGAGAGACTGATGGAGAAGACGAGAGTAGATATAGGCTGATGGAGAAGACGATAGCAAAGAGTGATTGTGGTAGAAGGTGTACTTTTCAGTGTTATAGTACATCGTTCAATGTTATGAAGAAGATGAGAGCAAAGAGATTGATGGAGAAGACGAGAGCAGAGGGAGGCTTGTGGTAAAGATGAGAGCGAAGAGTGGATTTAGTGGAAGCTATTCTCCCTATTTTATAAAAAAATTGAGTCAATTAAACCATTGGTGCTAGAACTTGACGTGAATGGTCACTTTAGTGCTACAAGTTATGGTATACATTGAAATGGTGCAAAAACTTGACTTCGCGGTACAAATACAGTGCAAAGCTCATTTGTATATATTTTCATGACCCTGACAAGGCATGCCAGCGTGGCCTGGGGTCCGCTGTCAGTGACCGGATGATGGACTGGGCGTGTAAAAAATTCAGCTTATATCTTTTTCCAACAAAAATAATGATGAGAGGCCCACAACGATCGTGGGTGCGCGCGTAACCAAAACGATCAATGTGACATTACGTGCACAAGTGAGGTAGGTGAATTTTATATCTTTGCTAACAATGTAAATTATTATTTTTAACACATCAAATGGAAAAAATACCCAAGGGTTCGAACCGTGACCTGAGTATCTCGGGAATGCAAGATTAACTATCAGAGTCTACATAATTTGTTTGCTAAATAGGCTATTGCATTAAATTTTAAATATCAAATTTTGTTTTAAAACATGATTATTTCATTAAAAATGCGACGGGTAACCTCGGGTACGATCTTTATTTTATTAGTATTCTTGTTGCTTGGACAACTTATTGTCATTTATCGTTTTCAATATATTTATCCTTTATGTAAGTACATTAATATTTTTTAAAATTTTATGAATATTTAGTTAAATCTATTTTACCTTGGTTAAATATATTTAAATAAATGTTCGTATTATTTGAATCAAATTTTTAATAAACTATAAATGCAACAACTAAAATTTCCATACTTTTGGAAACTGATTATGTACTTTTAGGAAACAAAATATCATGAAAAATCATGTGCACATTTATAAGTAAAATATTATTTTTTCTAAAGAATAGAAATGTGGCCTGGATATAAAAGAACCATTAGCCTATGTGTATTTTGTTCTGGGAAAAATTAGTCTATGTCAAGTTTTTGTAGCACTTCAATGCACACCATAACTTGTAGCACTAAAATGATCATTCACGCCAAGTTCTGACACTAGTGACGTATTGACTCAAAAAAATTCTATAATTTTCCTTCTTAATAACCATAATAACCAACAAGAATCTATTCTTTTTTCCTCATACTCCCTTTGTCCAAAATAAATGACTGAAAAATGACTCAACACATTTTGAGACGGAGGGAGTATATGATATTTTTGTTTCTGAACAATGTTTGTTTTTTGAGAGGTTTCTAACAATGTTGACGAGTCAACCTTTGCTGTTGACTGGTTGGGCCCAAGGGAGTTGAAAGCCCATCAAACCCAAACCCAAAGCCCGGATCTACTCCCCATCTTTGTCCTCTCGTCTCGTCTGTAGCTCCGGCGCCGGCGATGGCGATGGCGGATCCTCGGGCGTGGAACCCCAACTACGGCTTGGTGGGCAGCGGCGATCGCCGCCTCGCCTACTCCCGCCAGCCTTCCTTCTCCTCCTCCCCGCGGCCAGGCCCCGGCCCCGGCCCCGCCCTCGCCCGCTCCGACTCCTCCATCTCCATGCCTATGTCCGTGCCCCTCAACCAGCCACCCAAGGCACCTGACGTCCGGTACCGGTGGCTCTCCACCCGCCCGATGCGCCGCCTCGCGCTGCTCCTCGCCCTCAACGCCGCCTACTCCGCTGTGGAGCTCGCCGTGGGCCTCCTGACGGGGCGCGTCGGCCTCGTCTCCGACGCCTTCCACCTTACCTTCGGCTGCGGCCTGCTCTCCTTCTCCCTCTTCGCCATGGCCGCCTCCCGGACCAAGCCCGACTCCACATACACCTACGGGTCAGCCTGCACTACCTGCTTCTTTGCCTAGATAGATAGATAGATGCAGTGAATTTCAGGTTCGGTTCAGTTGGATTCATTCGTGCCCCTGACTTTGCTTTGCCTTCCTGTCCTGCAGGTACAAGAGATTGGAGGTCCTCGCCGCCTTCACCAATGCCGTAAGCGTCGCAACCTGCCTTTTAACATCCTTTGTTTGCATATATACAATTTTACGGTGGCAAATCATGTATGTACAGAAGCAGCAATAACCAAGTAGCAGTGCCGCCAAGTCCACCTTACATGTGTCAAACACAACTGTCCCCTGTTTTCTCCACGATACCGATGTCGAATAGAAACAAGACAGTGCAAGCACCATGCTATGATAAAAACATATGCTTCAATTGCAAGGCAGCACAAACCAACACTTGTTTTTATCTTCTTATGTATGATTTTCTATGTGCCAAACTAAGCTAGCAACAACAGCTAGATTTTCTTGTAGCACAAAACTGGAACAGTCTGTTGATGCCTTTACATTACATACCAAGTGACCTTTTGGATCATTTGTTTAATTTCTTTATACTTGGTGGCACACTTTCTGGCCTTTCTATCTTTTTTTGTCCTAACGTTTTGACCACCCTCCATATGGTTGTTTATGTAGACAGCTGTTCCTGCTGTTCCTGTCTTTCTCCTTGGCTGTTGAAGCGCTGCATTCATTTATGCAGGATGAATCCGAGCACAAGTAAGCGCCATTTATGTATGCTCACAGATGGCTCTGTTCAAATAATTCTTTTCTATGTTGGTTGTTGAATGTGTTTACCTTAGGAGGAAACAAAGGAGATCGGATGTGAAAAATCCAGTCACTGTAATGCGTTATGTTGCATCGTACTAGTATGATAAGTATGTGTTGGTTCAGTCCATTGTGGGTAACTAAATTGTCTTCTCAGAGGAAACTGCTTAAAAAGAAAGATAATTGCATCTACAGTTTGTAGTCAGTGTTACACCGCAATTGATCATCTGCTGTCCAACCTCTGTGACATTATTTTCCTGAGAAACCGAGAATTGTTTGGTCAACTTTTATTTCCATGCATCTACTGCCTCTTTTCATCAGCCATGGCCTATCAATCTAAACTCTTTGCTAGCCTAATATTTTCCTTGCTCTTAAAAAATTATCTTTCAGGCATTACCTCATTGTTTCTGCAGTCACAAACCTTTTGGTCAATTTACTTGGTGTCTGGTTCTTTCGGAGCTATGCTCGTGTTAACATAGGTATGCAAGTGATTGGTATCCTGTCTGTCTCTGGCAGAAATGTCAGGATATACATCTTGTCCCTACTAAGTATTATAATTTGAAAATAGACTGATCAATGGACATATCATTGTCTATTAATGTTAGTTTACAGGAAAGCAGAGGATATGAACCATCACTCCATCTGTTTGCATGTTCTGGCAGATTCAGTGCGGAGGTACAAACATACACAACTGCCGTGATGCATGTTTCCTTTGGATATATTTTTGCGCCTTTGTCTTGCTACCCATGCATTTTAATTGACACTGGGTATCTGTTACTCTCTCCCAGTGCAGGCTTGATACTAGCTTCTTGGTTTCTTTCATTGGGGTAAATCCTTTGTTCATCTATTGTACCATGAAGCTGGCTTTTGGGTTTTGGCTGAATATAAATACATGTTTTATTGTTTTGTGCTTCTACTCTTAGGATTGAGAATGCAGAGGTGTTGTGCCTGGGAATTGTTTCAGTGGCGGTCTTCATGCTTGTTATGCCTCTGTTCAAAGCCACCGGCAATGTCCTGCTGCAGATTGCGCCTGGCAACGTGCCACCTTCAGCCTTGATCAAGTGCAGCAGACAGGTGAGCATCTTACTTTGAATAGCTGCTACTCCCTCCGTCCTAAAATAACCGTCTTTAACTTTGTACACCACACCTTTCACACGGCTATCATTCTCCAGATTACTGCTTATGAGGATGTCTCTGAAGTATCCCAGGCTCGATTTTGGGAGCTTGTACCTGGTCATGCCGTGGGTTGCCTCTCCATCCGGGTAAGAAGATATTCCATGATAATTTCAGCAAACCTGTTGATACCTGATAGTGCTCGAATGAATGACTGAGCTGGGGTGTGTGCGCAGGTGAAGAAGAATAGCAGTGATGATCAATCGGTGCTGGAATATGTGCATGGATTGTATGAAGATCTAGGGATACATGACCTGACCATCCAGGCCGAAAAATCTTAGATACAGATACTTTTCTTGTCTGCTAGTGTAGCATCTAGTTTTTACGTGGTAGAAATAGACCAAGAAATTCTGGGAGCTGTCTTGTGTTTGTTTATGCTACTAGTGTGTGTACTCGGTGTGGCAGTTGGTGCTGTGAAATACTAGAAACACAATACAATTACATACAAGGTGTTTTTTTTCCGCATGCAAATTTCAAATCTTGCTCTGATTGTCTTTGGAATATTGTTGCGAAATCGCAATTTATTGATGCAAATTTCAAATCTTGCTCTGATTGTCTTTGGAATATTGTTGCGAGATCGCAATTTATTGATGCAAATTCCAAATATTGCTCTGATTGTGTTTGGAATATTGTTGCGAAATCGCAATTTATTGATGCAAATTCCAAATCTTGCTCTGATTGTGTTTGGAATATTGTTGCGAAATCGCAATTTATTGATGCAAATTCCAAATCTTGCTCTGATTGTGTTTGGAATATTGTTGTGAAATCGCAGTTTATTGATGAGGGCAAAGCATGCTGAAGCTTTTAGCACATTGCACGGTACTATTACCATATGATGATCACAATCCCATTCCATTTCTCCGACAAGCATGTAATGTAATTGTGGACGTACATAAGTTGTAGCAGAAACACCTACACAAACACAGACAGATAGAGTTTTGAGGAAACGAGCAACAGAGAAGCCTTGCACAACACAGAAGAGATCCAGTCGCAATCAACATAAGTTGAGAGCAGTTTCTATTTTTTTGGTTTAAATGTCACGCCTCACGCCACGTCCTTGCCTGTCAATGTTGTTCAAGGCATGCCCACTTCCTCCTCCTCCTCTTCATCAATCTCTTTTTTTTTTGGACAGAAACCTCTTCATCAATCTCAATGTGCTGGAAAGGGCATATGTAGCCTATTCTGGAAACAATACAAGATAAGGTGAGGCCTGCTAGGGCTGTTTTTCGGGACTTATTCGGCTCTTCTTTATTTTTAGGCCATACATACATGTAAACAAAACCCTAAATATTATTTTTTTGAATCTTTCTTCAAGAATCTTCTTTAGCCTGTGTCGTGTGCATTCAGGGGAAACTTTGAGTGCATTTACAATCACTTGCTTGGATTACTTGGATGACTAACTTTGTTTATTTATTTGTTATTGTATGTACTCCCTCCGTCCCAAAATAACTGTCGCTGCTTTAGTATAAAATTTGTACTAACTTAGTACTCCCTCTGTCACGGTTTAGAAGGCGTGCATGGAAATTCTCTAAAACCTAGGTTGTTATTGATTGGATGTAAAATAAGTTGAAAAATAGCATTCACACTGTGCATGCATATAGAAGTAGTACAACGAAGTACTACTACTTAGCTGCTAGGAGTAAATGCAATGCGCCTTAAACCTTGTGTGTTGTGAAAATGCACGCAAACTTAACCGTGACTTGTAAATCGTGACGGAGGTAGTATAAAATTTGTGTCACTTATTTTGGAACAGAGAGAATAATAAATAAGTGTCCGTGCATTTAGTAACACAGGACAAAAAATTAAGTGTCCATGCATTTAGTAACCTGCTGGGTTTTTGTTAATCACCCTACCCTACACACATAATATTTAAGTAGATAAATTAATGACCTAAAACAACGCGCATGCCCTACACACATGGACGGATGGAGTATCAGAATACAATAGACATGCAGCTACACCCACCACGCTGGGGACCAAGGATCGGGCCTTTTTCGGACTGACTGCCATTTTGGTTGTAAATACACAAAAGTATTTTGTTCCCGACTGCCATTTTGGTTGTAAATACACAAAAGTATTTTGTTCTTTTGCGATTTCGATTTCCCACAGAGTGATTCATAGGAATCGAGTCAAAAGAACTGGCCCCAGGTCAGGGTGTGTGCGCGCGCGAGTGGAAAGTGGAATGGAATGCTTGTGTGTTTGTTTTGGGCCGGGTTTTATCCTTTTTTCCCTTTTAGCTATACTTTTCTTTTCAATTTTCTAACCTTTTCAAATGCATCAACTTTTAGCTCGTGAACATTCTAAATTTCACAAGCCTTTTTTTTCAAATTTCATCATTTTTTATAAAACATTACACTATATTTTTCCCGAATCCATCAATTTTCTAAAATATTGATGAATTTATTTAAACCCGTGATTGTTTTCCAAATTTGATGAACCTTTTCTCCTTTTCATGATTGCTTTTAAAATTAAATTTCTTTCAAAGATTTTTTTTCAAATCCTTGTTCTTTGGAATCTTATGTTTTTATTTACATTTAAAAAAAATCATATTTACTTTTTTAAACAAAAGTCTATAGTTGAGAGAACGCAGGAGTAGGTGTACAGTGTCCCGAGCGACCAATCATTGTTGGCCCAGGTGCGAGAGAGGTCATAGCCTCGTTTTCCATTTTTTCTGAATTTTTCTTTGTATTAGTAATTTTGTTTATACTTTCAAATATTTTAACTAAACACACACGCATATATTTATCATGTATAACATGTTGAACAAGTATTTAAAAAATGTTAATCAAGTATTTATAAAATGTTGAACATGTATTTGAAGAAATCTTGTACATAAAACTTTTAATCAGGCATTCGGAATAAAATAAATATCGAACATGTACTTCATAAGTATCGAAAATTATTTTATTTTTTGAACAAATATTTCAAAAAATGTTTATCATGCATATCAAAATGTTAATCAAACATTTAAGAAAAATACATTGAACAATTATTTGAAATATGTAAATCAAGCAGTAGAAAAGTGTTAAATATATATACAAAAAATGTTGACCATGTATTAAAAAATGATGAATTTTATTGATCATGTATGTAAATATGTTAATCAACCATTTGAAAAAATGTTGAACAAATATTAATTTTTTTAATCAAGCACTTAAAAAATGTGAGATGTGTATAGAAAGAATGTTAACCATGTATTAAGGAAACGATGAATCTTTTCAATAATGTATATAAAAATGTTAGTGAAGCATTTGCAAAAATGATGAACAAGTATTTGAAAAATGGTAATCAAATATTTGTAATGTTAAATGTGTATATATAAAAACTTTACCATGTATTAAAAAATGTTGGCCATGTATTAGAATTTTTTTAAATTTGCGTTGTAAGAATGTTACTTGTGTATTAAGAATATTATTTTTGAAATATACAAAAAATATAGAATGAAACCAAAGAAAAAAAGACAAAGGAAAAAATAAAACCCCAAAAGAATCGAAATAAATCTAAGTAAAAAGGAAAAGAAAATGCAAGAGAGATTCAAAAAATAATTAAAGAAACTAAAGAAAATAAAGAAAGAAATGAAAAAATGATAACCAATGGAAAACAACGGAAAAATAAATAAAAGAAAAAAAACAATGAAAAGAGAGAAAAAGCAATTGGAAAACCAGGATTGATTCTTTATGCATATTTGTTTTTGGCATTTTCTGAGCCGGCTTTTATTCTTTATTCCTTTTCCCCTTTTAATTATATGTTTGAGGATTATTTTCTTTCCAAATTTTCTAACTTTTTTGTATGCATGAACTTTTAGCTCGTGAACATTCTCTAATTCAATTTTTTTTTTCAAATTTCATGTTTTTTTTCAAATTTAATGAACTTTTCAAAACTATTAAACTTTTTTTTTGAAGCCGTGCTACGCATCGACCGTGGATCTGACACGGTCTCGTGACAAAGCGTCATCTTCACTATGCAACATGAATCGTGTTGCGAGAACCCTCTTACACCACATGTCTTGTTGTGGAAATATTTGCAACGAAAACTGTGTTGCATGTTTTTTTTGCAACACAAACATTGTTGTAGTTTTTCTGGGTTTTTTTGGATGCAACACAGGTCTTGTTAGTGGTTTTTTTTGTTGCAACAAAGGCATTGGTGCAGATTTTTTTTGCAACATAAGTCTTGTTGCATAAACGTCACTGGTAGAGGTTAGCAAAAACAAATACAAACATGTGTGATTGGTTCATGTGGGATCCAACAGCTACGTCGTCGGCGGAGGTGGTATCAGTCGGCTGAACATAATTATTTCCCTTCTTTTTTCCCGAATCCTGATCTTTTCAAAATATTGATGATTTTTTTGAAATCCATGATTGTTTCCCAATATCAATTAACTTTTTCATGAATTCTATTTTGCGCCATAATCAACTCGAGGGTGTGCTCGATGGGGAGCTCGGTAGGAGGGACAGGTAGCCTCGATGCGGTCACGTCACCTGTCGCTGGCATAAGGGCGTGCCGGTCCGGATGGGTCCGCTCCTCCTTCTCCCCCTTTCGTTGCCGTGGGCGGGTTGGCGTAGGTCTGCAAATGTTTGGCGGTTGGGTCAAAGGCTGGGCCTTTGAGTGGTCTCGAGGTTGTCTGGTCACAGGGCGGCGGCTCTGGCAGCGGGAGTCGTGATTTATGGGGGCAGAGCGTGCGTCTCAAGTGCGGCGGGCAATCATGGCCGCACCGGTGGCGTCGTTCCGTGTGGTTGATGGAGTTAGGGTGCCGCGGAGGGGTGTGAGCGCCGGAGTACACCACTTGCATAGTCCTTTGACTGACCGAAGGTGGCGGTGGCCGTTGACGTTGTATCCTTCCTGAAGGCCTAGTCGCGGCGTTCCCATTCCCTTCGTCTTGCTCCGGTGAAAATCTGATATTCGGAATTGGACGGTGGCAGCTATCCATGGTCGTACCCTTCTGGGAGGCACCGTTTTGAAGTCCTTGACTTTGTTGTTGTTCGGCTCACCTCTCTATTGTAGTCCCAAGCGGTTTTGCTTAGTTGTAGGTGGGTGGTGTGTCGGTGCTCGACACCTTTGTATGTTGCCTTGGGTGTGTGCCTTGTGTGTGGTGGTGGTATGTGTTTGTATGGGTCTCTCGATTGTATTCGGTGATGGTGGCTTTATTATGATATAAAGCGGGGAGAAACCCGACCTTTTTCGGTAAGCTCAATTCAAAATCAGATGGGAAACGCTTGTGGCCGGTGTGCCGGCCGGCCGCACGCGACCCGTGCTTGCAGTTGATTAGGCATGCAACTTTTTTCCCGTCTATAAGCGTTTTCTATTTGCTACATTTGTCGAGCACCACTGCGACGCGCGGATTGGGGCCACCGCGGGGCGAACCACTGGGCGGCGGCCCGATATGGCGACGCAGCGGCAGCCCGATGCTCGACCGATGGAGGGGCGCGCTGTACTGGGGACAGTCTTCATGGGGCCTGCAGAGGCGCGCACAACCAATGAGCCAGGTCGGTCGCATGGCATAGATGAGGCGAATCGCGGGCGTGCGGGTGATCAATCCCATTGCACGCGATGTCGTGGACGTCGCTCGGTGGAGGCAGGGTGGCGGCCAGTTCCGGCAGCCGGCGCGACGCAGGCGGCCCGAAGCAGCCGGCGTGACGCAGGTGGCGCAACAGTCGGCCCGAGGCGGCCGACGCGAGGCAGCCGACGAGGCCGGAGCTGGAGCCGGCACTACGCAGCCAGCCTGAGGCAGGCGGTGCGGCCGGAGGCGGCAGTCACCCCGAGGCAGCCGGTGCGCGACCGGACGAGGCGACGATGGAGATCGACGACAGGCGGCGCGCGAACGACGGCTGTGATGGGCCGCCGCATGGCGCGAGGCCGTCGGGTCGGGGCGATGACGGCCGGCCAGAAGCCGGGTCGCGCTGATGTCGGAGTAGAGGACGGCGGCGGCGGGTGACGCAAACCGATCTAAGATCGAAAAACCAAAAAGAAAACACCGATCAAAGTCACCGACGGAAGAGAGAAAACCCTGGATCAATAGATCGGGAAAAGACTCTCTAGGGCAGACGATCAACATGGCCGACGGACGAACCCTAGGTACGGGCGGCGCGGCCCCCGACGGCGGTCATTGAGGCCGACCGCCTCGGGGGCGGCGCGCGGTGCGGAAGCGGCGGCGACGGCTAGGTCAAGGACCTTGCGGCAGATACCAAGTTGAACGGGAAAATAGGAATTGGTGGAATAGTGGATGTATTGCTTGAGCCTCGTCGGCATATATATAGGAGTACATGATCATCTTGGAGTACAACTCAAGGTAGGAAGAGACCATAGTCTATCTATGCTTTCCTAAACAATCACATTACTCAACATATCCAAACGCCATAGAGGAAACTATTTAGGTCCAAGTTGTTTGTTGTATTTGAAGTGCTTATATCCATAGTTGGGGCTTGTTGTGCCTTCCTCCTAGCCCTAGTCACCCAATTTCTTGCTTACAGAAACCACTCGTTTGATTTTTCTTTTTTAGAAAAGGAGGCCAACCTCCGGCCGGCCTCTGCATCAGAGCAATGCAGAAGGCCTCCACCACCTGGGCTGACGGCGATAGAGCTGTGCCACCGCTCTCGCCTCTCCATGGATCTCGATCGGCGCAACAAAACCCCGACCGGAATGGCGATGCAGCGTCGAAGGTGGAGGAGGACATGGCGGTGGTGGCAAATCATGTTGCTATCGTCGGGTGTGAACTGCTCCTGTAGTTTGTTATTTTTTTTGATAACAAACTGCTCCTGTAGTTAAGAGGAGTGAATGCATGCGAAGAAAAGAGGCCGAGTCCGAGCGACGGTTCCCATTTGGTGACGTGGCAACTAAATCCGTGCCGTACCTAATGCGGCAAGTGTTGCCGTGTGTCCGATCACGACTTTGCGCCCTTGTCCGTGTTAGAGATTGGAATAGGAATCGTAGGTTCAAGTTTGTTAAGAGTCCGTGTAGGACATGTCCCGGCCATGCATATATATGTACACACATATATAATACATAGGCTTCTAATTAACACCCACCGTGACAACCAAACGTGAGAATTTTTAGACACCCACCGGTGCAAACCCTCTCTGTTTCCGGCGACAAGCGATGTCATCTTCGCCGGTGTATCAATCTTGGAGGACGGCAAGCTGTGCCCTTCCACCACGACCTTCGTGGAGACACGCTCCGAATGCGGTTACCACCTGCTTGTCGTCCAGGATTACTCGCGTACCCAATGGTCACGGCATCGCCTCTCGTGGCTTCGGGGTAGGAGGCCATCGTTGGTGCATCAACTACTATCCCAACGGCGAGAACTCGACGACGGTGGTGACAGGAAACACGTGCAAGCCTGCAGGTTCGTTTTCAGTTTCGTCGACCAGGTTGACAAGTACGTAGAACCCAGTACTATACATTCGCGAAAGCGAAACCGAAACGCGCAGATCCCTCTTCAACGCTACTTACTGGGGCTGCGCCACCTTTATGAACGATCGGCGTACCTAGGGGAGGACGACTGTTTCACCATCCGGTGCGACATCATGGTCTGCAACGCCCGTGATTCCGGTCCCAAGGTGCTCTTGTCTGCCATACACCACGATTTCAACCACCTCCTTCACAGCAAGGTGGGCGCTGATGTGACGTTTCAGGTCGGCAGCCAGACATTCGATGCGTGCTCGCCGCCCGATCCACGATCTTCATGGCGCAACTCTTTGGCCCCACCAAGGCGGCGCCCGTTGTCATACGGATCAAAGACATGAAACCAAAAGTATTCAAGGCTTTGCTTAGCTTTATCTACACGGAATCGTTCCCTATGATGGAGTATGACGACATGGACGAGGACAAATTATGGAAGAAGAAGGACAGGAAACGGAAGCAACTGATCAAGATGGAATGCTGCTGCAATGGCTCGGAGACTTGTTGGTAGCGGCTGACAGATACGACGTCCAACGCCTCAAATGCATATGTGTGAAGCAGTTGTCCAAAAACATGGGTGTGCTCTCAGTCATGTCTACACTTGGTCTAGCGGAGCAACACCACTGCCAGGAACTAAAGGAGGCGTGCCTCAAGTTTATCCAAGCCCAGCCTCCCTTGTGCTTGCAAGCAATAATGGCAACTAATGGCTGGGATCATGTATACAAGACATACCCTTGTATTTTCAAGGATCTCATTGCCAAGCTTGCTTCCAACCAGCGCAAGTAACGCTGCATGTTAATTATAGGAGTATTATGTCATGCATGCATTACTTAATTAGTTACTAAGTTTTGAAGTGACACCCTCTTATGCATGTATGCAAGACCCTCTATAGACATGTCAACTATGGTTTTAGATCAAGCTTTTCCATAGCCTAGCGTGCCATATATGCATGCACATATTATGGATTTTAGATCGAGCAGTGTATCATAAGAACGTGCCTTGGTTTTGTCAGACGTGCCTTACGTTTGCTATATTTGATGGATCATTCAATTTTCAAACGGGCTCGCGTCATGCAGAATTCTGCACCCATCCAGTCCGACGTACGTGTGTTCATTTTTTTCACAAGACGGGAGATGGCGATGGTTCTAGTACAAAGTACGTGTGTTCATTTTTTTCACAAGACGGGAGACGGCGATGGTTCTAGTACAAAGTAAGTGTCTTAACTTTGTGCTAGCTTTAGTATTTTTTTTTTAGAAAAGGAGGATGACCCTCGGCCTCTGCATCTGGGAGATGCATGCAGCCATTTTATTGATTATTCTCGAGGACCTTACAAAGCAGTACAACAATATGCCTGAATCCGTCATCTTGGCAACATCTGCCGCTACTCCTATCCATATGATGAAAGGGTGCAAGCTGGACCAAATACCCAGACCTCTCACCTAAGCCTAATATTTAAAACCGGAGACCTTGACCGAGCCACATACCGGGTCTGGGGCACAAACCGGTCCGACGCACTCACATGTGTCGTTGCCATCATCTTCCACTGGCCCATCTTCAGATCAGATTGACGTACCAGCCTTGGTAGGTGCCTCCGCCATCGACGCCACCATGACGTCAAACGACGACCTCCATCTACGCGAGTCGATCTTCAAACAACGGACGGAGATCCATGCTAGGATAGGGCCGCACCACCGCCGTCGCCCATCACCCACAAGCGCCACCCAGCCCCAAGGTTTCCAAAGCGGTGCCTTCAAGAAGGGAACGATGCCGTGAGCTATAGTATAAAGTTATATTAAGTTCGAGACACTTATTTTGGAACGAAGAAAGTATATGTGGTTGTGCATTCGATAGAAGTAAAACCCTATATCTTGATCGGATCCTTTTTTCTCTTTTTTTTCTTTTCCAAAAACAATCTAATGCCGTTGGTGATGACCGGTAGTTGTTGTGGCTTAACTGGCTGCTTTGTGCATGTGTGATATTCACTTGCGTCACATCTTACTTCAAGATCGTGATATGCATGTAATTGTTGGGATCATGGAAAGTGATGATGATAACACATGATAACCTTGATTTGGTGGTGCTTCTCGGTATCCAGTCTCGAGCTCCGTAGGTCTGACCCTAGTTATTTGTACCTATCCGTCGTGGTGTTTTGCGCCTTCTTGAATTTGCTTGCACTTAATATCCAGGGTGAAAATCCAATATGGCGACGGAGACCCTTGAGTGTTGTTCCCTTCCTAGGGGCATTCCCTTTGGAGAATCTTTCTCATTATTCTTGTCATGTTAAGAAATGGTTGGTGTGAATGGTCATTCTTGGGAGGAATAGGGTTCCTCTCCCCCTCCCCCTCTCGCGCCCTAGCTTCGTCTCCCCGGATGGCGGCCGGGGCGCCGTGCAGCCCCCTCCCTTCGTCCCTCCTCTTTTTTTTTGAATGAAGGTTCGCGATGAGCCCGGCTTTGAATTAACAAAGCCATAACCCGACCAGGTATACATCAATCATGGACTAACAAGAAGGAAAGAACAAAAACAGCAAGAAGATATATAGTGCTATGCAAAAAGCTAAGAGCATCTCCAACGGGCACCCAACCCGACGCGCACAAAATATCTGTTTACAACACGTTTATCCCAAAATTTAACGCGCCGTCGAGCGCTGGCTCCAGCAGAAGCCTAAAAATTAGGCGCGCGCGGGGCACTCCAGCTGAAGCCCAAAAATGAGTCGTGCGGCAAAATTCAGCACATTTTTCATCACATTTTTTATGACATATGATAAAAATAATACATAAACATAGTTGCATATATAGTCTATATAGTTAAAAAAAACTACAAAGCATAGCACAGATAAAAAAATCTGATACAAAAACTACTCATCGTCATCGTCGGACTCCGACACGCCGGTGTCCGATTCATCCGTCGTGATGAAGGCGTCACACCAGCGTTCATGGTCGGAGGACCAAGTTGACGCTTCCTTCAGCTCCATCTGGAAGAGTGCAACTTGCTTCCGCGTACGCCTGTCTGCATGATAGGTGGCTTGCTCCGCCCTCTTTTCCGCCCTCCTTTGCGCGAAGAATTGGCGCTCGTCGAGGACGCCCTGCGGAAACTATCGGCGCCATGCCTCGATGGCATGCTCGTCCATCTCAGCAATGCTGAGATGGTGCTCCCGCCTCCTGTTTCGGCGACGGTCCTCGTCGGTGACTACCCGTGGACGAGGCGCAAGGTTCCGCGCCAACTTCATCATCATCACCTCGGGAAAGTTCATCTCCCTTCCAGGCCTGTTCAGGCGCCAAGCCGCCATGTCGTACGCGTGGGCGGCTTCCTTGGCGGTGCATGTCGAACGTGCTGAGGCCGAGACGCATCTCGTCGGATCGAATCTCGGAGTAGAACGTGCCGGAGGGGTGCACTCGGACGCCGCGGTAGCCAGAAGTTCCATGACGGCGCGATGGCATGTATCAGTTAGAGAGCAAATGGCTGTGATTATAAGGTTTGTTATTTGTCAAGATTGTTCCAATTATGAATGTTGCTTGCAAGTTCTAATTCTCACATGCTTGCTCTAATTTTCTTGCTTGCAGGTTCACGAACCAAAAAGGGGAGTCTTTCGAAAGACTGCTTGGTGTTGAACATGTTCTTGATACTACATCCGCTTGTTTGAAAAGATCTTTGGATGCAATTTTTGTTAAAAATAATTTATTACAAAAGTTGAGAGATGATGGATGGCAGCCTCTCTTGATATCTACTACTAACTTTTGTGCTGCAAGAAATATAATAGTGCCCAATATGTTTCAGCAAGGGGTTACCCAAGAAGATCACGCAAAATGGTTACTTGTCTCCGTAATTACAAGGTAGCTATATTCAATGAGGTGTTGGATAGAAACATAGCTGAGATGAATAATTGTTTTAGTGAAACTTCTACACGCTTGTTGAAGTGCATTGCTTGCCTTGATCCTAGAGACTCATTTAGCAACTTTGATCATGATAAGCTGGTTTAGCTTGCAAATATTTACTCTGTTGATTTCTCTTCACAAGAGCGCTATCAGTTGATTGATCAACTGAACATATATATTGATGTGATGAAAAGAAGTACTGAATTCTTGGCTTGCGATAGTTTGAGTTCTCTTGCTCTCAAGTTGGTTCAAAATAGACAACACCTGGTATTTCCTTTGGTTTATCGGCTCATCAGACTTGCATTGACATTACCGGTGGCAACTGCATCAGTTGAGAGAGTTTTCTCAGCCATGAATATTATAAAGACGGATCTTTGAAACAAGATGGGTGATGATTGGCTTAATGATTTGATGGTTTGCTTTGTTGAGCGTGAGATATTTGCTAAAGTTAGTGATAAACAGATTATGATCCATTTTCATGCCTTGAAGAGCCGTCGAGGTCATCAACCTCCACAAGCCCGTGTTCACTATGCAATTACATCTTAAAGGTATACTACCATCCAGTTACCATCATATGATTATACCAAAATATACAACTCTCATCACACTTGTGCTAATGCATTCAAAATTTTATAGGTCTCATTTGGAAATTGGAATTATGGGATCATATTTTGGCATAAGTGAGCATTTCAAGCAACGAGAGCCCATGTTAGCCATTTACTAGTTTTTAAGAGCTTTTTAATTATTTTGTTGTTGAATGCTATGAGTTTTGGTTGAATAGAGTTGCATTTGTATTGAAAAAAAATTAAACATTAAATGTTCACCCCAGCTAACTTCAATTCTTGGGTCCGCCATTGAATATATAGTTATATGTGTTTGAAGGTGGAGTGGTGGAGGAGATGACCAATATTTTGCCATGCTTGGAAAGGGTACCGTATATGTCTACAAAACCGAAACGTTCTCCCTTGTTGACAACACATCCTTGGAGGCAGAAAATGTGATAGACTTTAGTTGGTCACTGACATATTCTATCTTATGCATTTTCGTTCAGGATCCGGAATAGAATCCAGCTTGCCAGGGTAAGTAGAAATCTATGCGGTTCACACCATTTGATATGTTCATTCGGTACGTAGATGGTCAAGTCTAAGCAAGATATATGTGGTATCTGTTGAAAGGTGAGTCTGGTGAAAATTACCAGCAAAGAGGAGTTGTGGCGGAAATACCTTTTCGGCGTGAGAGATTGCAAAATGTAGTGGCAAAACAATGGAGAATATCTTGCCATCCAGGTAGATCGGCACATAGAAGCAGAGAGCAGAACTTGCACTAGTTTTGAGCTGTTCAGGATGAAGGAGAGGGGCATCCCAATTGAGATGGTCCAAATGGACAACAATAATGACAACATACATAGTCGCCTTTGCGTGGGAGGCAAGAGGCAGCTGGCCGGTTTGCTGTTGTCCACAGCGATGGGTTTAAGCATGACATAAGCTTCTAACTGATGCACTCAGCCGACGATGTTAGCCGTGTGTCGAAGCTCAGAACGCTCAAGGACAGGCAAGCTGATGCACTCTTGTTGTCTCCTTGGGGGAAGTTTATCGTTCTTGCTGAGCTGAAGGAGCTGAAGGGTTTCAATGGCCAGTTGGAGTTGTACAATGCCGATGATCTTGAGACCATGGGAAGAGCAGAGCATCCTCAGAAATCCACTCAAATGCGGCAAATCACCGAATCAGTGTTTTTTGAAAACTGTCAGTACAATGGTGGTGGTTTTTTGAAAACAAAACGAATGATGGCGGTTTTATGTTTTCGCATCCGCAATTGCGGTGGTTTTTTTGCAATTCACTCGGGAAGGTGAGCTTATCACATAATCAAGAGTTTCTTTTTAACCTCTTTTTGAAGAAGGAAATGAAAAAATGTTTTTGCAAATCACTTGCTATTTCGTGAGGTTTACAATATCAAATGTTAGACTTGTAGTATATAGAATAGCTCAAGTTTATGAATTATTTAAACCTGAAGTGTTGAAGTGGAAGCCTAGACACAAGACGCATATATTCCCAAATAGTAAGAATTAGTGCCAAACAATACATAAGTGATTTTTTTTTCTTTTTCTTCAGGTTCGTTGCAGTCGTCGTACGTCTTCGGGAGGAGGACTTGTATAAGAAGGAAGAGTCCTGCGAATCCACTGGCCACCGTCGTCGGGAGGAGAACTACGGGACCGTAGCAGTCGGAGGCCCTCATCAACAGCTACGCCTACGGGACCGAGCAGACTCCCCACCGCCGCCGCTGCGGCGCCACATGCCCGCCCGACGGAGGCCTATATCTGGTCTGGACCAGATGAGCAGTACGTACAAGTTTTCCAACGGCGGCTGCATGCCCCGTGTCCTGTCCACGCCTGTTTGGGACTGCTTTGCTCCATCAAAATCAGCTCCGCTTCACCAAATCCACTTTAAAGCAGTTTCATATAGGAGTTGTAACCATTTCAAGAGAATGTTTGGCTCTCATTTAGCTCCAGCTTCACGAATGAAAAATTTGGTGAAAAGAATCTATTTGATTGGATGAGAGGTAAGAAACGAAGGGGTATCCACTTACTGGTGGCAGTGGTGGGTAATTTTCTTCCAACTCCAGCTTCTATAATTTTATGAAGCACCTCCTAGAGAGCTTCACAAAAAACAAGGAGTTGGACCCCAGATTCTAGTTTTTTTGCGAAGCGGTATATCATGGAGCTACCCCGTTTGGATTACGTTCTCTAGAGCGGAGTTGAATTTTCCGAAGCAGAGCAGTCCCAAACAGGCTCTAAGACGATCAAGGCCCTTCCCTTCCTTCCTTCTACTAACTACACGGTCGATCTGTCCACTAATAAAAGACGTGCCACTAACATGGTCTCGCATTACTCAACTCCCTTCATAAACTAATACTCCTATAAAATCATTTAGAATAAAGGTGTGCCTACAACTCATCTAGCTGAGTTATAGTATGGTCTCATTCACCTGATACAAACTGACATCATTTGATATTTGTTCCAACCCGTTTTTCGTTATTCCTCAGAACCACCGGCCGCTTTATTCCTTTGACCCGTTCGCATGGGATCTTCAACTAACGGTCTAACCATGTTGAATGCATGTTGCCCGCCACTACAACTGATAGGCGTTGGTACGAAAATTTAAATAACTATCTACCATCACAGATCAAAAATCTTTTGAAATTCCTTGATTTTTTCTGAACTTATAAACAAAATTTGAGAACATCAATATTTTTTGAATTTGTTAACGTATTTTCAAATATACAAGATCTTTTTTGAATTTGTGAACAAAATAAAAAAAGTGAAACTTTTTGAAAAATCTCGATCATTTTTAAATTCATAGACATTTTTTAATTCCTGAATAAAATTGAAAATAATGAATTTTTTTTAAAGTTTTGAACAATGTATGGAAAACACACACATTTATTGAAATTTAAAAGCATTTTTGGAAAATCAAGAACATCTGTTAAAAAGGAAAATAACTTGAAAAAAGAAAAGGAAAATGTAATAGGATAGAAAAAGAAACAAAAAAAAAGAAAAAGAAAAAGAAGAGCACGTGCAGTTATGACCTCCCTTGAAAAGTTGCAATTGCGTCTATCCTAAAGAAACTTGCAGTTGCGACCAGGCTTCAAAAACTTGTAATTGCGACTATTCTAATGAAATTTACAATTGCGACCATGCTTCAAAAACTTGTAATTGCGACTACTCTAATGAAATTTGCAGTTGCGACGAGGCTTCAAAAACTTGTAATTGCGACTATCCTAGAGAAACTTGCAGTCGCGACCGGCCTTCACAAACTTGCAATCGTGACTACCCTAGGCAATCTTGCATTTGCGGGCGGCTTTCAAAACTTCCAGTTGCGACTACCCTAGAGAACAAAGCGTATCAAAGTATGACAATCTAGGAGCCACATATCTCTCTGCAAATCCAGTATTTCATGGCAGAACAAATCATATAGAAATTGACTTTCACTTTGTCAGAGAAAGGGTTGCAGAAAAGAAGTTAGACATACGCTTCATTCCTTCCAGAGATCAAGTTGCAGATGGATTCACTAAAGCCTTGCCAGTCAAGCCATTTGAGGAATTCAAGAAGAATCTTAATGTAGGATAGTTGAGATTAAGGGAGGGTGTTAGACTTAGAGATATATTGTTTGTAATCTCAACTACCTGTATCTATCTCTATCTCTAACAAACCCATATCCTACCGATTCCATTGGTGGTTTCCTTGTAAGCCACGACAGGGGCTCTTCCTGCCTCAGATCAATATATACCCACACGGCTCCTCTACCGAGGAGTAGGAACGCTTCCATCTGACAGTAGCTAGCTCCTTCCCAGCGGGAATCCATGGCGTCTTCCCCCTCCAACGACAGCGAGGTCGCCGGCAATAGAAATGTTGTTCCCTCAACAAAAAAAACACTAAAATGTTGTGTTTGAGTTGTTTAGCTTAACAAGCAAGAAACAACAAAAGGCTCTTTTTTTCCTCTCATCTTTTTTGCCAGCTCCCATCATCCCATGCATATGCTTTATAAGTATGTTTCATGAATCACCGCTAGTTGGTTATTAGTCCCCCACAAGCCACAAGTGTAAGTGTTACGTAGCCACGAAGGAATGATTCATCAGCAATACAAAAAGCAAGCACGTAGCATCTTTATATATCCTTTGGTGCAATGCAAAAGCGGCTTTCAACTTAACTAAGGAGTATATGCGCCACTGCGCTGCTCTGTGATTTGATTACTATATATACTGTATATTCATCCCCCCCTCCTACAAAAGCAAGCAAGCAAGGAATTAATGGTAGCTCTCCTTCCCGGCGGGATGGCATCCTCCTCCTCCCCCATCATCGACCTCGAGGTCGTCGGTGAGCCCATCTCGGTCAGCGAGGTTGTCCCCTCCTCGCTCGTCGAGATCGTGCCCTTCCTCCGTGTTGCCAACGAGGTCGAGGCCATCAACCCGCGCGTCGCATACCTATGTAAGCTAGCAGCGTGCTTCCTATTCTTCTCTCCACACATTAATTCATCTACTGCTTGTTAATTACAGTTACTGTTGTCTAACCAACACAATTTACTGCTAGGTCGATTCCACGGCGGATTCGAGAAGGCACATCGCCTCGACCCGCTCTCCAATGGCCGTGGTGTCCGTCAGTTCAAGGTCGAGCTCCTGCAGAGGCTCCAAAGGGTATGTGCAGCCTCACTTTCGTTGCTAATCATAGGCGTATATATGCAATACTAGTAGGTATGTTTCTAGCTAATCCAGTACGTAGTAATTAAGAGCTTCACTTTCGTTGCGCAATGCACGATCCTCAGGAAAACGATCCCACCTTGAAGGGAAGGGTTGAGCAGAGCGATGCTGACGAAATAAAGAATTTCTACCATGAATACTACAGGATGTACATCCAGGCGCTCCAGAATACTGCTGATAAAGTTGAACGGTGGGACCATCTTCTTTTCTAATGCTAGCTAGCTAGCTGCTGAGTGCTATATATATATATGCTGACTCATTTGTACTATATGTCTTAGCTGACTGCTTAATTTGCTCAGTGCTCAGCTCACAAAAGCGTACCAGACTGCAGCTGTGTTGTTTGAGGTCCTCAAGGCAGTTGATCAGCCGGTAATAATATTGATGCCAACATTGCAGCCTTCAATTTTGCAATTTTTATTTTCTCACACTGCTAGCTCCTGTCATGTTTCCTCACACAAAGAAAGAAACCACTGCTATTACTGATTGACGTTGTTGCAGATTTTCGAAACGCACAACCAAGTCGATCCTGACACTTCTATTATGCAATGTCCCAAGGTTCACATCCATCCTGCTTTCCTTCCCGAGTTCACCACGAGCTTATCATATATACAAGCTTTGGCAAGATGATGATTGTTTTCATTGTTATATGCAGATCCATGCCGCTTATGACGCCCTTCGTGACACCAAGGGTTTGCCATGGCCCAAGCACCATGAAAACAACGCTCATGGAGATCTTCTTGAATGGCTTCAGGCAATGTTTGGGTTTCAGGTTATCTCTTTACCTTTTTCTTTCATATCAATCATATTAATTCCTGTCGATAAATTGTTTGTTTGTGAGCTCTAATACATGCTCTCTTACTTCAACAATTAATAACTCTGCAGAAAGATAATGTGTCCAATCAAAGAGAACACCTCATATTGTTGCTTGCCAGCATGCACATAAGGCAGACCTCCAAACATGAACAACAACCAATGGTACGCATACCGCCTTTTTCCAACATACACATGCATGCTGTGCACATGTACGGAGCCTTGTGTAATGATATTATTTACTCAAATCCTTTTTGGCAATATTAATTTTCAGTTAGATGACCATGTGTTGGATACAGCAAGGAACAAGCTATTCAAGAACTACAAGAGATGGTGCAAGCACCTTGGCCGCAAAACCAGCTTATGGTATGATGTTCAATCTCCGGTGGTCCGTTAATTAGTCTCTCTGTCCACTAATTAGTTGATCATTATGTTTCTAGGCTGCCCACAATTCAACAACAAGTGCAACAGCGTAAGCTTCTCCACATGGGCCTTTATCTGCTCATATGGGGCGAGGCGGCTAACTTGCGGTTTATGCCAGAGTGTCTTTGCTATCTCTATCATCATGTATGGCTAATTCATTTCTTCGTAAAATTAAACGCATGATCTATTTACTAAAATGGCGAACTAGGTTTTAAACTTGTAAAGGACTTGAAGGTCCTAATTTTATTTCCTGATTACAGCGAAAATGATGCAAAAGCTACTATGATATTTGGGTATGTCTGGATAGTTGACAAAATGTACCCAAACCATTTTTATGGTCATCACCAAAAACAAATTGGTCTTTGTTTGGATGTCTGCCAATTGTTTGTCATGCCAATCAAACTATAGATATAAGTTCTTCCCGAGGAGATCATGTAAACACTAAAAAAGAAAGTTCTATCGTCGCGGTCCCTATCTTTGCTTGATTCCTTTTCTTCTAGGGATGCTCACATAGTACTTTAGTCAACTGTAAATGGGCGGAAGGTTGAGGTTAGTAGTAGAATATATTCTGTGCTGATTTTTTTTACATTCCATTTATATTTTTATTTCCCTTTCATGCTTGTTCCCATTTAGCAATTGTATAGTTTGTGTTCATGGACATGCTAGTTAATAAATGCTTGATTGTTAAGGATGTTTCTATTGGTTGATTGACTTTCATAGTTGGTATGTCTAAATAGTTGCCAAAATGTACGTACGTGCCCTACCATTTTTTGTTGTCATGACAAAAAAAGGACTTTGTTTAGAAGATGGTCAATTGTTTGGCATGCCAATAACCTTTTGCACACTCTAGTTCACTTTTCTTGCAAACATTAGTCAACTCATGGGCAAGCAAAATTGCCTATTAAAACCAACAGTTTCTCTCGAATCAAATTCAAACCGTAGATTACCTGCACAGTACGTCAGTGTGACATTAGGTAAAGAAGTGCTTCTATACGTGCATGACATTAGGCAAGACTGCTGAGGTGAACCTATTTGATAATTTAATAAAAAAAGTTTTTCATAATTTAGCTGCATTATGCCTGATAAAAGAAGTTCTAACGGGATCCCTATCTTTGCCTGATCCCTTTTCTCCTATTGATGGTCACTTAGCGTTTTAGACCACTCTAAATGGGCTGAAAGGTTCGGGTTATTACATTACATTTCTGCGGCCGCAAAGTTTACACACGATTTATGTTGTATTGCCGTTTCATACTTGTTTCCCTTTAGCAACTGTGTAGTTGTGTTCGTGGACATGCTAGTTAGTAAATGCTTGATTGTCAAGGGTATTTGTTGCTCTTGTGACGAGATGCTTATTGGCATGACATGATCATGCCTTTTTTATTCCACTGCAGATGGCTTTTGAATTGTACGGTGTGTTGTCTGGAAATGTGAGCCCATCAACTGGTGAAAATGTTAGACCCTTCTATGGTGGCGAAGAAGAAGCCTTCCTGAAGAAAGTTGTGAATCCTATTTCCAAAATCATAGAGATGGTACATTTCTTTATTTAAATGTGCATGTTTTAATTTCAAGCACATCCAACTTGTATCCTTTGTTTCTTTTTACGTAGGATGAAGCTGAAAGGAGCGGGAAAATAAAATCAAAACACGCGCATAGGAGAAACTATGATGATCTTAATGCGTACTTTTGGTAATACTGCATCGTAATTTGTTATATTCCTTGAAAATTTGTGCCCATGCAATTAATTTTACATTGCTTCTCAGGTCGCGAGATTGTTTTCAGTTAGGATGGCCAATGAGAGTTGATGCTGATTTTTTCAAGAAGAGGAGCAACATGTGTGCATTGTGCTCTTCTTCCACACCACAAGTGTGTGTACATGTGTGCTTCATCTTGGCCACAGTTAGGTCTTGGGTCAAACGGTCGCGGAGACGGTGGTGGTGGAGTGGAGGAGGCTCGCCGGAGTTTGTGTGGTTTTTCGACATTTAGTGATGGATCAGTGAGTCAACTACAATAATGCTTGCTTGGCAACAAGTGACTACTACCTATTAATCATCATTCTGTGTAACAGAGCTTATATAGTCCACGCCCACACCACACTTATTGGATGTTTAACTTTTTAATGAATGCACTTTGTGAAGAAAAATAGAAAAAATACTAGTACCTCCGATCCATAATAAGTGTCGTAGTTTTAAACTAAGGTTGAACTAACCTTAGTTCAAAACAGCAACACTTATTTTGGATAGGAGGGAGTAGCGTTTTATGTCAGTTAATTTTCCCCCACAAAAGAAAGGTCGGTCAAGTTGAGAGAATGTTATAATTCGTTAGTCCTCCTCATTCTCTAATCAATATTCTCCATTCTTTAACAAGTCACTACAAAGCACAATTGGTCCGGGGAAAGCACACATCGATGGGTGCTAGATTACGCCTCATGTCGCCCACCTCCTACTCTATAAAGATCCAAGAAGAGCCTCTCCTTAACAAAGTTTCACATATAGTTTCTTAGTGGGTTGGACTATCTTGAAGCCGATATGGTTGTGGTTGAGACACGTCTAGTCCTCCACATGCTATTCTCACGATTCTAATCCATTCACATGTGTATTCTATTACTCAGTCTCTCACCAATACTCTACTTAATTACTTGCTCTTTTGTATTACTCAGTACACATGTGTACTGTTTTGTATTTTTCTTCAAGTATGAAAAGTAGTAATGGTGGTAGTGGTGGTGGTTGATAGATGAATAAAACTATTGCTTATTGATTATTTTATACAGGATACATGGCTATATATATCGGTACAAACCGACTTAGACTAGGTATTACAAACCGAGTTAGACTAGGAAACTTGTGATCCAAGGAATAGTCTAACATCCCCCCTCAGTATCAACGGGAGGTTCAATGAGGTTGAGAGTGAAACGTACGTCTTGAAATGGCTTAGTAGCAATTCCTTTGGTGAAGATGTCAGCAAATTGAGCCGTATACGTAGTAGGAACATGCAGCACCCGAACTTGTTCAATAGCCACCCTCTCACGAACAAAGTGAATATCAATCTCAATGTGTTTGGTCTGGCGATGCTGAACAGGACTCCCACACATGTAAACAGCTGAAATATTATCACAATATACAATAGTAGCTTTCTCAATCGGTCGGTGCAGTTCTGAAAGCAATTGACGAAGCCAAATAGTATCATCGACAGCATGTGCCACAGCACGGTACTCAGCTTCAGCGGACGAGCGGGAGACCGTAAACTGTCTTTTCAAGGACCAAGAAATCAAAGTGTTCCCGAGAAAAACATAAAACCGGATGTGGATCGTCGAGTGTCTGGACAGTTAGAGAATGAGGAGTGGACTTATTGATATGAAGACCATGATCTAGAGTACCTTTCAAATACCTAAGAACACGTTTGACATGATTATAATGCGTAAGACGTGGATCATGCATATAGAGAAATGCTTATTGAACCGCAAAGGAAATTTCACGACGAGTGATAGTGAGATATTGGAGAGCCCCGGTTAGACTACGACCTAGATTAGGATCATGTAAAGGTTCACCGTTAGCTGATAGTTTGAAACTGGTATCGACAGGGGTGCGAGAGGACTGACAGTCAAGCATACGAGCACGATTAAGAAGATCAAGAGTATACTGACGTTGGGAATAAAAAAGATTAGAAGAATCATGAAGAACAACAATTCCCAAATAATGATGAAGAATACCAAGATAAGTCATAGAGAATTCAGAACGAAGAAGGGTAATAATGTGATCTAAAAAGGTTTGAGAAGATTCTTTGAGAATGATGTCATCTACATAAAGATGGAGGTAGGCAATTTCGGGACTGTGGTGGTACACAAAGAGAGAAGTTTGAGAAGGAGAAGAAGTGAAACCTATCGTTTGTATGAAAGAAGAGAAACGTTGAAACCAGGATCGTGGAGCTTGTTTGAGACCAGAAATAGATTTGTGGGGAAGACAAACATGATTTGGATAGGAAGGATTTTCAAAACCAAGAGGGTGCTGACAATGGACGGTCTCTTGAAGAGAACCATGGAGGAAAACATTTTTTACATCTAGTTGATGGATGGGCCATGCGGAGGAAACAACGATGCTAAGAACACTACGAATTGTGTTGGGCTTGAAAACAGGAGAGAAAGTTTCATCATAATCAATGCCATGTTGTTGAGAGTAACCACGACATACCCAACGGGCTTTATAGCATGAGAGGCTCCTGTCAGAGTGCAATTTTTGGTGAAAGACCCATTTGCGAGAAACGATATTTGTATTGAAAGAACGAGGAACTAAATGCCAAGTATTGTTTTCAATTAAAGCATCATATTCTTATTGCATGGCAGCAACTCAATTCGAATCAAGAAGAGCAGTTTTGTAAGTTCTGGGGATGGAATAGAGAGAAGTGGTAGCATGCAGGTTGAGGTGATCTTTTATCTTACGAAAACTTGATTTGGCGCGAGTACACATGCCATGATCATTGACAGGGGTGACAATAGGAACAACATGAGCTGGTAGGATGGAAGATGTGGACGGTGGGGTGGGTGGTGGCGGGTTGGGTGGTGCTGCCGTGATAGCAGGTGCGACAGGTTGGGCTGCCGTGACAGTAGGTGTGGTAGGTTGGGCTGCCATGACATGAGTGTAGAGGTGGAAGGGACGGGGAGAAGAGGTGGCAGTAGAGGAAGGGATGATTGATGGTGTGTCGGTGCGTTGAGCAAAAGGAAAAATATGTGCATTGAATGTAATGTGTCAAGACACATGTACCCATCTAGTGTGCAAATCAAGACATCATTAACCTTTGTGTTCGTTGGAAAAACCAAGAAGGACACATGTGATAGATCATGGAGAGAGTTTGTTTTCAAAGGTAGCATAGGCATTGGGAAAGCAAAGAGATCCAAAAACACGAACCTCAGAGTAATTGGGATGGCAAAGGAAAATAGAGTAATAGGGAGTGATATTTGGATTGGTTTTGGAGGGGCAAATATTGAGAAGAAAGGTGGTCATGTGGAGTGCTTCTGCCCAGAATTTTGATGGCATGGAGGACTGAATGAGAAGTGTACGAACAATGTCATTGATGGTGCGAGGAGAATGCTTAAATTTACCGTTTTGAGGAGAAGTGTAGGGACAAGAGAACCGAAGAAGGATGCCATGTTTTAAGAAGAAGTTACAATTTTGAATGTTGTCAAACTCACGGCCATTGTCACACTGAATAAAACGAATAGGGAGGAAGAAGTTGACAGCAACATACCACAAATTTTTTAGAAAAAGAGGGTAAACATCAGATGTGTTGCAGAGAGAAAAGGTCCATACAAAGTGATAAAATCATCTAGTATAACAAGTTAGTATTTAAAACCAGAAACACTTGCAATGGGTGAGGTCCGTAAATCACAATGTATTAATTCAAAAGGATAAGCACTAGAAGAGCTAGAGGAGCTAAAGGGAAGACACACATGTTTTCCTAACAGACAAGACTCGGAAAACAAAGAATTGTGGGAATCGCGATTAGATGGTATGGAAAATTCACTAAGAATAGATGCTAAAACAATTGGATTGGGATGAGCCAAACGAAGATGCTAAAGGTTCATGGAGGCCACCATGGATGTAGGAAGAGCGACGGTAGGGACACCATGAAGAGAGTAGAGTTCACCGGAGCTATTAAGGCGGGTGATCTTGGCCTTGGTCTGGTAATCCTTCACATACAAAACAAAAGGTTCAAACTCAAACGAAACTAGATTGTCACGAGTAAATTGGCTAATAGAAATTAGGTTTTTAATAAGAGCGGGTGCAACAAGAACATCTTGAGGAAGAAGTGGTTTAGTGGGAGAGGGAAGTTGAGCCTGACCAACACAGTATATGGGAATAGATGAACCATCACCAAGAGTAATGGAAGGAAACGGAGAAGCAGTACAAGAAGATAGGAAATTACTTGATGCAGACATATGACTAGAGGCACCAGAATCAAAAATCCAATCCATACATGAGTTTCCTTGGGTGGCAAAGTTGTTCATGGCTTTAAGAAAGGTGGCTTGATCCTAGCTCGACGGTGCAAGTGAGGTTGGTGTGGGCAGCAACACGGGCTGATATGTCGCTGAAGGAAGGAGAGCCGATGAGGGTGTGTAGTAGAAACTTACGTCAGCAGGAGAGGGCGATGGAGCACCGTAAGGAACATACGATGGAGCGGCATGATATGCGTTCGCCAACTGTCGAGGGGTAAGCAACCCAGGGGCAACAATATGTAGACGAAGGCCGGGTTGCCAAGCACCGGTGTAGGCAGGTGGAGCGCCAAGGGGGATGGGGCAGACGAGGGCATAGGCTATGCCTAGACAAGCCCAGTCCATGGATCATGCGGAGGACGCTAGGATGGAGCCGCAAGTGGAGCACTCGGAGCCGACGCAGGGTTTGAAGACGACTATGTCGAAGGCGGCGCCGAGTACAACGAGGGCGGCCTGTAGATGGGATTTTTGCCTCGGTAGTTGGGACTATTGCGTCAGCCTGGAGGTGGCTGCATAGATGGCGTCGGGGGCGGCAATAGCTGGCATGGGAGGCACTGATGGAGACGGCGTAGGAGGACAAGGCGCAACATGGAAGACCTTTGGGGGAGAGACCTTGCGAGCTTGAGTGTTCTCCACAAGCTGCAGCATGGAGCGGACTTCGGCGAAGGTTGGAGGAGGCCGCATCATCGGGATCAAGGAGGCCTGCTTGTCGAAATCCTCGCTGAGGCCGACGACGATAATGTTGATGAGCTGCGAGTCACTGACGAGATCGCCGAGTTCGTGAAGCTCATCGCCGATGTCCTTGACACACTGATAGAAGAAGTTCACTGGGGCATCGCCTTCGGCTAGGTTACGAAGCTCCGTGTGCAAAGCGTTTTTTCGAGTGTCATTGTTGCTTTGAAAAATCTGGCGAAGAGAGCCACAGATGTTTGCGGCGGTGGCACTGATTTTGGGTCCCGCTGCGATCCGAATGTTTCGGGAACCCAAGGGTCTAGTTACGTGGAACTCGACAAAATTCACAGTTTTGGCCTATTCCGGCCAGTTTTGTATGCTATTAGTCACTAATTTTGGGTCTTGCTGTGATCCAAACGTTTCGGGAACCCCGTGGTCCGGTTACGGGGAACTCGTCAAAAATCGTAGTTTTGGCCTATTCTGGCTAGTTTTGTATGCTATTAGTCATTGATTTTGGGTCCCGCTGCGATTCGAACGTTTTGGGAACCCCAGGGTCTGGTTACGTGGAACCCGTTAAAACTCGTAGTTTTGGCATATTCTGGCTAGGTTTGCATGCTATTAGTCACTGATTTTGGGTCCTCCTGCGATCCGAACGTTTTGAGAACCCCGGGGTCCAGTTACGGAGAACTCATCAAAACTCACAGTTTTGGCCTGTTCAGGCTAGGTTTGTATGCTATTAGTGACTGATTTTGGGTCCTCCTACGGTTCGAACGTTTCGGGAACCCCGGGGTCCGGTTACGGAGAACTCGTCAAAACTCGCAGTTTTGGCCTATTCTGGCAAGGTTTGTATGCTACTAGTCACTGATTTTGGGTCCTCCTGCGATCCGAACGTTTAGGGAACCCTGGGGTCCAGTTATGGGGAACTCGTCAAAACTCGTAGTTTTGGCCTATTCTAGCTAGGTTTGTATGGTATTAGTCACTAATTTTGAGTCCTCCTCCGGTCCGAACTTTTCGGAACCCCGGGGTCCGGTGACGATGAAATCGTCACAACTCGCAGTTTTGGCCTATTCCGGCCAATTTTCTATGCTATTAGTCACTGATTTTGGGTCCCGCTGTGATCCGAAAGTTTCCGAAACCCCGAGGTCTGGTTACGGGGAACTCGTGAAAACTCGCAGTTTTGGCCTATTCCGGCCATTTTTATATGCTATTAGTCACTGATTTCGGGTCCCGATGTGATCCGAATGTTTCGGGAACCCTTGAGCCTGTTACGGGGAACTCGTCAAAACTCACAGTTTTGGCCTATTCCCGCCAGTTTTGTATCTTATTAGTCATTGATTTTGGGTCCCGGTGTGATCCGAACGTTTCAGGAACCCCGGGGTCCTGTTATGGGGAACTCGTCAAAACTCAAAGTTTTGGCCTATTGTGGCGAGTTTTGTATGCTATTACTCACTGATTTTGGGCCCCGCTGCGATCCAAATGTTTCGGGAACCCCGGGGTCCGGTTACGGGGAACTCGTCAAAACTCGCAGTTTTGGTCTATTTTGGCCAGTTTTGTATGCTATTACACACTGATTTTGGGTCCCGCTTTGATCCGAATGTTTCAGGAACCCCGGGGTCCGGTTACCTGGAACTCGTCAAAACTCACAGTTTTGGCCCATTCCAGCCGGTTTTGTATGCTATTAGTCCCTGATTTTGGGTCCCGCTGTGATCCAAAAATTTGGGGAACCCCGTGTTGTAAATGTGCCCTAGAGGCAATAATAAAATGGTTATTTTTATATTTCTAGTTCATGATAATTGTCTATTATTCATGCTATAAGTGTATAACCGGAATCCGTAATACATGTGTGAATACATAGATCACAATGTGTCCCTAGTGAGCCTATAGGTGGCTAGCTCGTTGATCAATGGATGATCATGGTTTCCTTATCATGGACATTGGATGTCATTGATAACGGGATCACATCATTAAGAGAACGATGTGATGGAAAAGACCCAATCGTAAGCATAGCACTAGATCGTGTTGTTCATATGCTAAAGCTTTTCTAATGTCAAGTATCTTTTCCTTAGACCGTGAGATTGTGCAACTCCCGGATACCGTAGGAGTGCTTTGGGTGTATCGAACATCACAACGTAACTGGGTGACCATAAAGGTGCACTACGGGTATCTCCGAAAGTGTTTGTTGGGTTGGCACGAATCGAGACCGGGATTTGTCACTTCGTGTGAACGGAGAGGTATCTATGGGCCCACTCGGTAGCACATCATCATAATGAGCTCAGTGTGACTAAGGAGTTAGCCACGGGATGATGTTCTACGGAACGAGTAAAGAGACTTGCGGTAACGATATTGAACAAGGTATGGGGATACTGACGATTGAATCTCGGGCAAGTATCATACTGATAGACAAAGGGAACTGCATACGGGATTAAGTGAATCCTTGACATCGGGGAACATGTGGGAACCAACATGGATATCCTGACCCCGCTATTGGTTATTGACCGGAGAGTGTCTCGGTCATGTCTGCATGCTTCCCGAACCCGTAGGGTCTACACACTTAAGGTTCGATGATGCTAGGGTTATATGGGAATAGTGTACGAGGTTATCGAAGGTTTTTTGGAGTCTCAGATGAGATCCCGGACGTCACGAGGAGCTCCGGAATGGTCCAGAGGTGAAGATTGATATATAGGATGAGGGGTTTTGGACACCGAAAATGTTTCGTGCGTCACCGGTAACGTACCGGGACCACCGAAATGGTTCCGGGGGTCCACAGGGAGGGGCCACCAGCCCCAAAGGGTAACATGGGCGAAAAGGGGGAAGGGAACTAGCCAGAGTGGGCTGGTGTGGATCCCACTAAGGCCCAAGGCGCAGGTAGAGAGGGAGGGGGGGGTCCTAAAGCAGATGGGCCCAAGGCCCCCCCTCCTCCCTTCCTGGCCGCCACCACCAGCCCTAGATGGGGGCTGCTGCACCCCTTGGGAGTGGGAACCCTGAAGGGGCGCCCCTCCCTGTCCCCCTATATATAGTGGAGGGTTTGGCCTTTGGTGGAGACACATAAATTGTTTCTTCCCTCTCTAGGTAGCCCAATTCTTCTTCCTCCTCTTTCGCGCAGCTTGGAGAAGCTCCGCCAGAATACCTCGTAGCTCCACCGCCACCGCGCCATCGCGCTGCTGGAGCTCTCCCTCAACCTCTCCCTCCACCTTGCCGGATCAAGGCGTGGGAGACGTCACTGAGCTGTACGTGTGTTGAACGCGGATGTGCCGTGATTCGGCACATAGACCGGAACCGACCGTGGTCTGAATCGCTGCGAGTACGACTCCATCAATCGCGCTCAAGTAACGCTTCCGCTTAGCGATCTTCAAAGGTATGAAGATGCTCTACCACATTACTCGTTGCTGGTTTCTCCATAAATAGATCCTTGCTTGGCGTAGGATTTTTTTTGAAATTACTATGTTCCCCAACACCCCGGTGTGTGGTCATGGGGAACTCGTCAAAAATCGTAGTTTTGGCCTATTCTCGTGAGTTTGGTATCCTATTACTCACTGATTTTGGGTCCCGCTGCGATCCAAATGTTTCGGGAACCCCGGGGTCCGGTTACGGGGAACTCGTCAAAACTCGTAGTTTTGGTCTATTGTGGCCAATTTTGTATCCTATTAGTCACTCATTTTGGGTCCTCCTCCGGTGCGAACGTTTCAGGAACCCGGTAGTTCGGTTACGTGGAACTCGTCAAAACTCACAGTTTTGGCCTATTCCGGCTAGTTTTGTATGCTATTAGTCACTGATTTTGGGTCCCGCTGTGATCCGAACGTTTCGGGAACCCCGGGGTCCGGTTACGAGGAACTCGTCAAAAATCGCAGTTTTGGCCTATTCCGGCCAGTTTTGAAGCTATTAGTCACTGATTTTGGGTCCCGCTGCGATCCGAACGTTTCGGGAACCGCAGGGCCTAGTTACGTGGAACCCGTCAAAACTCGCAGTTTTGGCCTATTCTGGCTAGTTTTGTATGCTACTACACACTGATTTTCGACCCCGCTCCGATCCGAGCGTTTCGGGAACCCCGAGGTCTAGTTGCGGGGAACTCGTCAAAACTCGCAGTTTTGGCCTATTCCGGCCAGGTTTGTATGCTATTAGTCACTTATTTTGGGTCCTCCTTTGATCCGAACTTTTCAGGAACCCGGGGTCCGGTTATGGGGAACTCGTCAAAACTCGCAGTTTTGGCCTATTCTGGTTAGGTTTGTAGGCTATTAGTCACTGATTTTGGGTCCCGCTGCGGTCCAAATGGTTCGGGAACCCCGGGGTCCGGCTACGGGGAACTCGTCAAAACTCGCAGTTTTGGCCTATTCTGGCTAGGTTTGTATGCTAGTAGTTACTTATTTTGGGTCCTCCCGCGATCCGAACGTCTCGGGAACCTTGAGGACCGGTTACGGGGAACTCGTGAAAACTCGCAGTTTTGGCCTATTCCGGCTAGTTTTGTATTTTATTAGTCAGTGATTTCGGGTCCCGATGTGATCTGAATGTTTCGGGAACCCTTGGGCCGGTTATAGAGAACTCGTCAAAACTCGCAGTTTTGGCATATTCCGGCCAGTTTTGTATGCCATTAGTCACTGATTTTGGGTCCCGCTGTGAGCCGAGCGTTTCCAGAACCTCGGGGGTCCAGTTATGGGGAACTCGTGAAAACAAGCAGTTCTGGCCTATTCCCCCCAGTTTTGTATCGTATTAGTCATTGATTATTGGTCCCGATGCGATCGGAACATTTCGGGAACCCCGGGGTCCGGTTATGGGGAACTCGTCAAAACTCGCAGTTTTGGCCTATTGTGGCGAGTTTTGTATGCTATTACTCACTCATTTTGGGTCCCGCTGCGATCCAAATGTTTTGGGAACCCTGATGTCCGGTAACGTGGAACTCGTCAAAACTCGCAGTTTTGGTCTATTCTGGCGAGTTTCGTATGCTATTACTCACTGATTTTGGGTCCCGATTCGATCCGAACGTTTCGGGAACCCTCATACGTCTCCAACGTATTTATAATTTTTGATGGTTTCATGCTATTATCTTGTCAATCTTTGGATGTTTTGTATGCCTTTTATATCTTTTTTGAGACTAACTTATTAACTCAGTGCCAAGTGCCAGTTCCTTTTTTTTCCATGTTTTGACCCCTTTGAGAGGAGGATTTTAAACGGAGTCCAAACGGAACAAAACTTCCAAAAAGATTTTTCCGAAACAGAAGAAGATCGGGAAGCCTGAGAATCAGGGTAGGGGGCCAGCAGGGACCCCACAAGCCCCTAGCCGCGGCCAGGGGGGCACGTGCCTCCCAGGCTTGTGGGCCCCCTGGGCCACCTCTGCCTTAGGTCTTTCGCCTATATATTCCCTAAAATCCCAGAAAAAATCAGGAGATCATCGAAAATACTTTTCCGCCGCCGCAAGCTTCTGTCTCCACAAGATCCCATGTAGGGCACGTTCTGGTGCCCTGCCGGAGGAGGGATTTGGATACGGAGGGCTTCTTCATCAACACCATGACCTCTCCAATGATGCGTGAGTAGTTCACCACAGACCTACGGGTCCATAGCTAGTAGCTAGATGGCTTCTTCTCTCTCTTGGATCTTCAACACAAAGTTCTCCATGATCTTCATGGAGATCTATCCGATGTAATCTTCTTTTGTGGTGTGTTTGTCGAGATCTGATGAATTGTCGATTTATGATCAGATTATCTATGAATCTTATTTGAGTTTCTTCTGATCTCTCTTATGCATGATTTCATATCCTTGTAATTCTCTTCGACTTGTGGGTTTTGTTTGGCCAGCTTGATCTGTGATTCTTGCAATGGGAGAAGTGCTTGGTTTTGGGTTCATACCGTGCGGTGATATCACCCAGTGACATAAGGGGTAGTGAGGCACACATCGTGTTGTTGCCATCAAGGGTAAAAAGGTGGGGTTTTCATCCTTGGTTTGAGTTTATCCCTCTACATCATGTCATCTTGCTTAAGGCGTTACTCTGTTCGTCATGAACTCAATACACTAGATGCATGCTGGATAGCGGTCGATGTGTGGAGTAATAGTAGTAGATGCATAAAGTATTGGTCTACTTGTCTCGGACGTGATGCTTATATGTATGATCATTGCCTTATATATCGTCATGACTTTGCGCGGTTCTATCAATTGCTCGACAGTAATTTGTTCACGCACCGTAATATTTGCTATTTTGAGAGAAGCCTCTAGTGAACACTATGGCCCCCGGGTCTACTTCACATCATATTTTCAGTCTTACACTTTTACTTCGTTGCACTTTCCGCCTTCAGATCTCACTTTGCAAACAATCTTGAAGGGATTGACAACCCTTTATAGCCTTGGGTGCAAGCTCTTTTGTGTTTGTGCAGGTACTCTGGACTTGACGAGATTCTCCTACTAGATTGATACCTTGGTTCTCAAACTGAGGGAAATACTTACTGCTCCTGTGCTGCATCACCCTTTCCTCTTCAACGAAAAAACCAACGCAAGCTCAAGAGACGACAACAGATTTCTGTCGCCGTAGCAAACCTCGGGGTCCGGTTACCTGGAACTCGTCAAAACTCGCAGTTTTGGCCCATTCCGGTCGGTTTTGTATGCTATTAGTCACTGATTTTGGTTCCCGCTGTGATCCGAAAATTTTGGGAACCCTGGGGTCCGATTATGGGGAACTCGTCAAAACTCGCAGTTTTGGCCTGTTCTCGCGAGTTATGTATGCTATTACTCACTGATTTTAGGACAAGCTGCGATCCGAACGTTTCGGGAACCTTCGGGTTCGGTTATGGGGAACTCGTCAAAACTCGTAGTTTTGGTCTATTGTAGCCAGTTTTGTATGGTATTACTCACAGATTTTGGGTCCCGCTGCAATCCGAACGTTTCGGGAACCCCGGGGTCCGGTTACGTGGAACTCGTCAAAACTCGTAGTTTTGGCCTATTCTGGCCAGTTTTGTATGTTATTAGTCAGTGATTTTGGGTCCTCCTATGATCCGAACGTTTCGGGAAACTCGGGGTACGGTTACTGGGAACTCGTCAAAAACCGTAGTTTTGGCATATTGTGGCCAATTTTATATGCTATTAGTCATTGATTTTGTGTCCCGCGGCGATTCGAACGTTTTGGGAACCCCGAGGTATAGTTGCGGGGAACTCGTCAAAACTCGCAGTTTTGGCCTATTCCGTCCAGGTTTGTATGCTATTAGTCACTTATTTTGGCTCCTCCTACGATCCGAATGTTTTGGGAACCTTGGGGTCCGGTTACGGAGAACTCGTCAAAACTCGCAGTTTTGGCCTATTCTGGCTAAGTTTGTATGCTATTAGTCACTGATTTTTGGTCCTCCTGCGATCCGAACGTTTCGGGATCCCTGGGGTCCACTTAGTGGGAACTCGTCAAAACTCTCAGTTTCGGCCTATCCTCGCTAGGTTTGTATGCTATTAGTAACTCATTTTGGGTCCTCCTGCGGTGCGAACGTTTCGGGTACCCCGTGGTCCGGTTACGGAGAACTCTTCAAAACTCGCAGTTTTGTCCTATTCCGTCTAGTTTTCTGTGCAATTAGTCACCGATTTTGGGTCCTGCTGTGATCCGAACGTTTCGGGAACCTCGGGGTCTGGTTACGGGGAACTCGTGAAAACTCACAGTTTTGGCCTATTCCGGCCACTATTGTATGCTATTAGTCATTGATTTCGAGCCGATGTGTTCCGAATGTTTCAGGAACCCTTGGGCCGATTACGCGGAACTCGTCAAAACACGCAGGCCTATTCCTGCCAGTTTTGTATGTTATTAGTCAATGATTTTGCGTCCCGCTGTGAGCCGAGCATTTCCGGAACCTCGGGGTCCAGTTACGGGGAACTCGTGGAAACACGCAGTTCTGGCCTATTCCCGCCAGTTTTGTATCCTATTAGTCATTGATTTTTGGTCCCGATGCGATCCGAATGTTTCGGGAACCCCGGGGTCCGGTTATGGGGAACTCGTCAAAATTCACAATATTTGCCTATTCTGCCGTGTTTTGTATGCTATTACTCACTGATTTTGGGTCCCGCTGCGATCCAAATGGTTCGGGAACCCCGGGGTTCGGTTAGGGGAACTCGTCAAAACTCGTAGTTTAGGCCTATTCTGGCTATGTTTGTATGGTATTAGTTACTTATTTTGGGTCCTTCCACGATCCGAACATTTCGGGAACCTTGAGGTCCGGTTACAGAGAACTCATCAAACCTCGCAATTTTGGCCTATTCTGTCCAGTTTTGATGCTATTAGTTACTTATTTTGGGTCCTCCCGTGATCCGAAAGTTTTGGGAACCTTGAGGACCGGTTACGGGGAACTCGTGAAAACTCGCAGTTTTGGCCTATTCCAGCTAGTTTTGTATGCTATTAGTGAGTGATTTCGTGTCCCGATGTGATCCGAATGTTTCAGGAACCCTTGGGCCGGTTACAGGATACTCATCAAAACTCACAGTTTTGGCCTATTCCGGCCAGTTTTGTATGCTATTAGTCACTGATTTTGGGTCCCGCTGTGAGCCGAGCGTTTCCGGAACCTCGAGGATCCGGTTATGGGGAACTCATGAAAACTCGCAGTTCTGGCCTATTCCCCCCAATTTCGTATCATATTAGTCATTGATTATTGGTCCCGATGGGATCCGAACGTTTCGGGAACCCCGGGGTCCACTTATGGGGAACTCGTCAAAACTCGCAGTTTTGGCCTATTGTGGCGAGTTTTGTATGCTATTACTCACTCAGTTTGGGTCCCGTTGCGATCCAAATGTTTCGGGAACCCCGAGGTCCGGTAACCTGGAACTCGTCAAAACTCGTAGTTTTGGTCTATTCTGGCGAGTTTTGTATGCTATTACTCACTGATTTTGGGTTCCTCTTCGATCCGAACGTTTCGGGAACCCCGGGGTCCAATTACGTGGAACTCGTCAAAACTCGCAGTTTTGTCCCATTCCGGTCGGTTTTGTATGCTATTAGTCACTGATTTTGGGTCCCGCTGTGATCCGAAAATTTCGGGAACCCCGGGGTCCGGTTATTGGGAACTCGTCAAAACTTGCAGTTTTGGCCTGTTCTAGCGAGTTCTGTATGCTATTACTCACTGATTTTGGGTCCCACTGCGATCTGAACATTTCGGGAACCCCGGGATCCAGTTACGGGGAACTCGTCGAAACTCGTAGTTTTGGTCTATTGTAGCCAGTTTTGTATGGTATTACTCACAGATTTTGGGTCCCACTGCAATCCGAACATTTCGGGAACCCTGGGGTCCGGTTACGTGGCAATCGTGAAAACTCGCAGTTTTGGTCTATTCTAGCCAGTTTTGTATGCTATTAGTCACTGATTTTGGGTCCTGCTGTGATCCGAACGTTTCGGGAACCTCGGGGTCCGCTTCTCGGAACTCGTCAAAAATCGCAGTTTTGGCATATTGTGGCCAATTTTGTATGCTATTAGTCATTGATTTTGGGTCCCGCTGCGATTTGAATGTTTCGGGAACCCCAGGGTCTGGTTACGTGGAACCCATCAAAACTCATAGTTTGGGCCTATTCTGGCTAGTTTTGTAAGCTACTACTCACTGATTTTGGATCCTGTTGCGATCCGACCGTTTCGGGAACCCAGAGGTCTAGTTGCGGGGAACCCATCAAAACTCGCAGTTTTGGCCTATTCCGTCCAGGTTTGTATGCTATTAGTCACTTATTTTGGCTCCTCCTACGATCCGAATGTTTTGGGAACCTTGGGGTCCGGTTACGGAGAACTCGTCAAAACTCGCAGTTTTGGCCTATTCTGGCTAAGTTTGTATGCTATTAGTCACTGATTTTTGGTCCTCCTGCGATCCGAACGTTTCGGGATCCCTAGGGTCCACTTAGTGGGAACTCGTCAAAACTCTCAGTTTCGGCCTATCCTCGCTAGGTTTGTATGCTATTAGTAACTCATTTTGGGTCCTCCTGCGGTGCGAACGTTTCGGGTACCCCGTGGTCCGGTTACGGAGAACTCTTCAAAGCTCGTAGTTTTGTCCTATTCCGTCTAGTTTTCTGTGCAATTAGTCACCGATTTTGGGTCCTGCTGTGATCCGAACGTTTCGGGAACCTCGGGGTCTGGTTACGGGGAACTCGTGAAAACTCACAGTTTTGGCCTATTCTGGCCACTATTGTATGCTATTAGTCATTGATTTCGAGCCGATGTGTTCCGAATGTTTCAGGAACCCTTGGGCCAATTACGCGGAACTCGTCAAAACACGCAGGCCTATTCCTGCCAGTTTTGTATGTTATTAGTCAATGATTTTGCGTCCCGGTGTGAGCCGAGCATTTCCGGAACCTCGGGGTCCAGTTACGGGGAACTCGTGGAAACTCGCAGTTCTGGCCTATTCCCGCCAGTTTTGTATCCTATTAGTCATTGATTTTTGGTCCCGATGCGATCCGAATGTTTCGGGAACCCCGGGGTCCGGTTATGGGGAACTCGTCAAAATTCACAATTTTTGCCTATTCTGCCGTGTTTTGTATGCTATTACTCACTGATTTTGGGTCCCGCTGCGATCCAAATGGTTCGGGAACCCCGGGGTTCGGTTAGGGGAACTCGTCAAAACTCGTAGTTTTGGCCTATTCTGGCTATGTTTGTATGCTATTAGTTACTTATTTTGGGTCCTTCCACGATCCGAACATTTCGGGAACCTTGAGGTGCGGTTACAGAGAACTCATCAAACCTCGCAATTTTGGCCTATTCTGTCCAGTTTTGATGCTATTAGTTACTTATTTTGGGTCCTCCCGTGATCCAAAAGTTTCGGGAACCTTGAGGACCGGCTACGGGGAACTCGTGAAAACTCGCAGTTTTGGCCTATTCCAGCTAGTTTTGTATGCTATTAGTGAGTGATTTCGTGTCTCGATGTGATCCGAATGTTTCAGGAACCCTTGGGCCGGTTACAGGAAACTCGTCAAAACTCACAGTTTTGGCCTATTCCGGCCAGTTTTGTATGCTATTAGTCACTGATTTTGGGTCCCGCTGTGAGCCGAGCGTTTCCGGAACCTCGAGGATCCGGTTATGGGGAACTCATGAAAACTCGCAGTTCTGGCCTATTCCCCCCAATTTTGTATCATATTAGTCATTGATTATTGGTCCCGATGGGATCCGAACGTTTCGGGAACCCCGGGGTCCACTTATGGGGAACTCGTCAAAACTCGCAGTTTTGGCCTATTGTGGCGAGTTTTGTATGCTATTACTCACTCAGTTTGGGTCCCGTTGCGATCCAAATGTTTCGGGAACCCCGAGGTCCGGTAACCTGGAACTCGTCAAAACTCGTAGTTTTGGTCTATTCTGGCGAGTTTTGTATGCTATTACTCACTGATTTTGGGTTCCTCTTCGATCCGAACGTTTCGGGAACCCCGGGGTCCGATTACCTGGAACTCGTCAAAACTCGCAGTTTTGTCCCATTCCGGTCGGTTTTGTATGCTATTAGTCACTGATTTTGGGTCCCGCTGTGATCCGAAAATTTCGGGAACCCCGGGGTCCGGTTATTGGGAACTCGTCAAAACTTGCAGTTTTGGCCTGTTCTAGCGAGTTCTGTATGCTATTACTCACTGATTTTGGGTCCCACTGCGATCTGAACATTTCGGGAACCCCGGGATCCAGTTACGGGGAACTCGTCGAAACTCGTAGTTTTGGTCTATTGTAGCCAGTTTTGTATGGTATTACTCACAGATTTTGGGTCCCACTGCAATCCAAACATTTCGGGAACCCTGGGGTCCGGTTACGTGGCAATCGTGAAAACTCGCAGTTTTGGTCTATTCTGGCCAGTTTTGTATGCTATTAGTCACTGATTTTGGGTCCTGCTGTGATCCGAACATTTCGGGAACCTCGGGGTCCGCTTCTCGGAACTCGTCAAAAATCGCAGTTTTGGCATATTGTGGCCAATTTTGTATGCTATTAGTCATTGATTTTGGGCCCCGCTGCGATTTGAATGTTTCGGGAACCCCAGGGTCTGGTTACGTGGAACCCATCAAAACTCATAGTTTGGGCCTATTCTGGCTAGTTTTGTAAGCTACTACTCACTGATTTTGGATCGTGTTGCGATCCGACCGTTTCGGGAACCCAGAGGTCTAGTTGCGGGGAACTCATCAAAACTCGCAGTTTTGGCCTATTCCGTCCAGGTTTGTATGCTATTAGTCACTTATTTTGGCTCCTCCTACGATCCGAATGTTTTGGGAACCTTGGGGTCCGGTTACGGAGAACTCGTCAAAACTCGCAGTTTTGGCCTATTCTGGCTAAGTTTGTATGCTATTAGTCATTGATTTTTGGTCCTCCTGCAATCCGAACGTTTCGGGATCCCTGGGGTCCACTTAGTGGGAACTCGTCAAAACTCTCAGTTTCGGCCTATCCTCGCTAGGTTTGTATGCTATTAGTAACTCATTTTGGGTCCTCCTGCGGTGCGAACGTTTCGGGTACCCCGTGGTCCGGTTACGGAGAACTCTTCAAAACTCGCAGTTTTGTCCTATTCCGTCTAGTTTTCTGTGCAATTAGTCACCGATTTCGGGTCCTGCTGTGATCCGAACGTTTCGGGAACCTCGGGGTCTGGTTACGGGGAACTCGTGAAAACTCACAGTTTTGGCCTATTCCGGCCACTATTGTATGCTATTAGTCATTGATTTCGAGCCGATGTGTTCCGAATGTTTCAGGAACCCTTGGGCCGATTACGCGGAACTCGTCAAAACACGCAGGCCTATTCCTGCCAGTTTTGTATGTTATTAGTCAATGATTTTGCGTCCCGGTGTGAGCCGAGCATTTCCGGAACCTTGGGGTCCAGTTACGGGGAACTCGTGGAAACTCGCAGTTCTGGCCTATTCCCGCCAGTTTTGTATCCTATTAGTCATTGATTTTTGGTCCCGATGCGATCCGAATGTTTCGGGAACCCCGGGGTCCGGTTATGGGGAACTCGTCAAAATTCACAATTTTTGCCTATTCTGCCGTGTTTTATATGCTATTACTCACTGATTTTGGGTCCCGCTGCGATCCAAATGGTTCGGGAACCCCGGGGTTCGGTTAGGGGAACTCGTCAAAACTCGTAGTTTTGGCCTATTCTGGCTATGTTTGTATGCTATTAGTTACTTATTTTGGGTCCTTCCACGATCCGAACATTTCGGGAACCTTGAGGTCCGGTTACAGAGAACTCATCAAACCTCGCAATTTTGGCCTATTCTGTCCAGTTTTGATGCTATTAGTTACTTATTTTGGGTCCTCCCGTGATCCGAAAGTTTCGGGAACCTTGAGGACCGGTTACGGGGAACTCGTGAAAACTCGCAGTTTTGGCCTATTCCAGCTAGTTTTGTATGCTATTAGTGAGTGATTTCGTGTCTCGATGTGATCCGAATGTTTCAGGAACCCTTGGGCCGGTTACAGGAAACTCGTCAAAACTCACAGTTTTGGCCTATTCCGGCCAGTTTTGTATGCTATTAGTCACTGATTTTGGGTCCCGCTGTGAGCCGAGCGTTTCCGGAACCTCGACGATCCGGTTATGGGGAACTCATGAAAACTCGCAGTTCTGGCCTATTCCCCCCAATTTTGTATCATATTAGTCATTGATTATTGGTCCCGATGGGATCCTAACGTTTCGGGAACCCCGGGGTCCACTTATGGGGAACTCGTCAAAACTCGCAGTTTTGGCCTATTGTGGCGAGTTTTGTATGCTATTACTCACTCAGTTTGGGTCCCGTTGCGATCCAAATGTTTCGGGAACCCCGAGGTCCGGTAACCTGGAACTCGTCAAAACTCGTAGTTTTGGTCTATTCTGGCGAGTTTTGTATGCTATTACTCACTGATTTTGGGTTCCTCTTCGATCCGAACGTTTCGGGAACCCCGGGGTCCGATTACCTGGAACTCGTCAAAACTCGCAGTTTTGTCCCATTCCGGTCGGTTTTGTATGCTATTAGTCACTGATTTTGGTTCCCGCTGTGATCCGAAAATTTCGGGAACCCCGGGGTCCGGTTATTGGGAACTCGTCAAAACTTGCAGTTTTGGCCTGTTCTAGCGAGTTCTGTATGCTATTACTCACTGATTTTGGGTCCCACTGCGATCTGAACATTTCGGGAACCCCGGGATCCAGTTACGGGGAACTCGTCGAAACTCGTAGTTTTGGTCTATTGTAGCCAGTTTTGTATGGTATTACTCACAGATTTTGGGTCCCACTGCAATCCGAACATTTCGGGAACCCTGGGGTCCGGTTACGTGGCAATCGTGAAAACTCGCAGTTTTGGTCTATTCTGGCCAGTTTTGTATGCTATTAGTCACTGATTTTGGGTCCTGCTGTGATCCGAACGTTTCGGGAACCTCGGGGTCCGCTTCTCGGAACTCGTCAAAAATCGCAGTTTTGGCATATTGTGGCCAATTTTGTATGCTATTAGTCATTGATTTTGGGTCCCGCTGCGATTTGAATGTTTCGGGAACCCCAGGGTCTGGTTACGTGGAACCCATCAAAACTCATAGTTTGGGCCTATTCTGGCTAGTTTTGTAAGCTACTACTCACTGATTTTGGATCCTGTTGCGATCCGACCGTTTCGGGAACCCAGAGGTCTAGTTGCGGGGAACTCATCAAAACTCGCAGTTTTGGCCTATTCCGTCCAGGTTTGTATGCTATTAGTCACTTATTTTGGCTCCTCCTACGATCCGAATGTTTTGGGAACCTTGGGGTCCGGTTACGGAGAACTCGTCAAAACTCGCAGTTTTGGCCTATTCTGGCTAAGTTTGTATGCTATTAGTCACTGATTTTTGGTCCTCCTGCAATCCGAACGTTTCGGGATCCCTGGGGTCCACTTAGTGGGAACTCGTCAAAACTCTCAGTTTCGGCCTATCCTCGCTAGGTTTGTATGCTATTAGTAACTCATTTTGGGTCCTCCTGCGGTGCGAACGTTTCGGGTACCCCGTGGTCCGGTTACGGAGAACTCTTCAAAACTCGCAGTTTTGTCCTATTCCGTCTAGTTTTCTGTGCAATTAGTCACCGATTTCGGGTCCTGCTGTGATCCGAACGTTTCGGGAACCTTGGGGTCTGGTTACGGGGAACTCGTGAAAACTCATAGTTTTGGCCTATTCCGGCCACTATTGTATGCTATTAGTCATTGATTTCGAGCCGATGTGTTCCGAATGTTTCAGGAACCCTTGGGCCGATTACGCGGAACTCGTCAAAACACGCAGGCCTATTCCTGCCAGTTTTGTATGTTATTAGTCAATGATTTTACGTCCCGGTGTGAGCCGAGCATTTCCGGAACTCGTGGAAACTCGCAGTTCTGGCCTATTCCCACCAGTTTTGTATCCTATTAGTCATTGATTTTTGGTCCCGATGCGATCCGAATGTTTCGGGAACCCCGGGATCCGGTTATGGGGAACTCGTCAAAATTCACAATTTTTGCCTATTCTGCCGTGTTTTGTATGCTATTACTCACTGATTTTGGGTCCCGCTGCGATCCAAATGGTTCGGGAACCCCGGGGTTCGGTTAGGGGAACTCGTCAAAACTCGTAGTTTTGGCCTATTCTGGCTATGTTTGTATGCTATTAGTTACTTATTTTGGGTCCTTCCACGATCCGAACATTTCGGGAACCTTGAGGTCCGGTTACAGAGAACTCATCAAACCTCGCAATTTTGGCCTATTCTGTCCAGTTTTGATGCTATTAGTTACTTATTTTGGGTCCTCCCGTGATCCGAAAGTTTCGGGAACCTTGAGGACCGGTTACGGGGAACTCGTGAAAACTCGCAGTTTTGGCCTATTCCAGCTAGTTTTGTATGCTATTAGTGAGTGATTTCGTGTCCCGATGTGATCCGGATGTTTCAGGAACCCTTGGGCCGGTTACAGGAAACTCGTACGAGGTTATCTAAGGATTTTTGGAGTCTCGGATGAGATCCCGGACGTCACGAGGAGCTCCGGAATGGTCCGGAGGTGAAGATTGATATATAGGATGAGGGGTTTTGGACACCGAAAATGTTTCGTGCGTCACCGGTAACGTACCGGGACCACCGAAATGGTTCCCGGGGTCCACAGGGAGGGGCCACCAGCCCCAAAGGGTAACATGGGCAAAAGGGGGAAGGGAACTAGCCAGAGTGGGCTGGTGTGGATCCCACTAAGGCCCAAGGCGCAGGTAGAGAGGGGAGGGGGGGGGGGGATCCTAAAGCAGATGGGCCCAAGGCCCCCCTCCTCCCTTCCTGGCCGCCACCACCAGCCCTAGATGGGGGCTGCCGCACCCCTTGGGAGTGGGAACCCTGAAGGGGCGCCCCTCCCTGTCCCCCTATATATAGTGGAGGGTTTGGCCTTTGGTGGAGACACATAAATTGTTTCTTCCCTCTCTAGGTAGCCCAATTCTTCTTCCTCCTCTTTCGCGCAGCTTGGAGAAGCTCCGCCAGAATACCTCGTAGATCCACCGCCACCGCGCCATCGCGCTGCTGGAGCTCTCCCTCAACCTCTCCCTCCACCTTGCCGGATCAAGGCGTGGGAGACGTTACTGAGCTGTATGTGTGTTGAACGCGGATGTGCCGTGATTCGGCACATAGACCAGAACCGACCGTGGTCTGAATCGCTGCGAGTACGACTCCATCAATCGCGCTCAAGTAACACTTCCGCTTAGCGATCTTAAAAGGTATGAAGATGCTCTACCACATTACTCGTTGCTGGTTTCTCCATAAATAGATCCTTGCTTGGCGTAGGATTTTTTTTGAAATTACTATGTTCCCCAACACCCCGGTGTGTGGTCATGGGGAACTCGTCAAAACTCGTAGTTTTGGCCTATTCTCGCGAGTTTGATATCCTATTACTCACTGATTTTGGGTCCCGCTGCGATCCAAATGTTTCGGGAACCCCGGGGTCCGGTTATGGGGAACTCGTCAAAACTCGTAGTTTTGGTCTATTGTGGCCAATTTTGTATACTATTAGTCACTCATTTTGGGTCCTCCTCCGGTGCGAACGTTTCACGAACCCCGTAGTTCGGTTACGTGGAACTCGTCAAAACTCACAGTTTTGGCCTATTCCGGCTAGTTTTGTATGCTATTAGTCACTGATTTTGGGTCCCGCTGTGATCCGAACGTTTCGGGAACCCCGGGGTCCGGTTACGAGGAACTCGTCAAAAATCGCAGTTTTGGCCTATTCCGGCGAGTTTTGTATGCTATTAGTCACTGATTTTGGGTCCCGCTGCGATCCGAACGTTTCGGGAACCGCAGGGCCTAGTTACGTGGAACCCGTCAAAACTCGCAGTTTTGGCCTATTCTGGCTAATTTTGTATGCTACTACACACTGATTTTCGACCCCGCTCCGATCCGAGCGTTTCGGGAACCCCGAGGTCTAGTTGCGGGGAACTCGTCAAAACTCGCAGTTTTGGCCTATTCCGGCCAAGTTTGTATGCTATTAGTCACTTATTTTGGGTCCTCCTTTGATCTGAACGTTTCAGGAACCCGGGGTCTGGTTATGGGGAACTCGTCAAAACTCGCAGTTTTGGCCTATTCTGGTTAGGTTTGTAGGCTATTAGTCACTGATTTTGGGTCCCGCTGCGGTCCAAATGGTTCGGGAACCCCGGGGTCCGGCTACGGGGAACTCGTCAAAACTCGCAGTTTTGGCCTATTCTGGCTAGGTTTGTATGCTAGTAGTTACTTATTTTGGGTCCTCCCGCGATCCGAACGTTTCGGGAACCTTGAGGACCGGTTACGGGGAACTCGTGAAAACTCGCAGTTTTGGCCTATTCCGGCTAGTTTTATATTTTATTAGTCAGTGATTTCGGGTCCCGATGTGATCTAAATGTTTCGGGAACCCTTGGGCCGGTTATGGAGAACTCGTCAAAACTCGCAGGTTTGGCATATTCCGGCCAGTTTTGTATGCCATTAGTCACTGATTTTGGGTCCCGCTGTGAGCCGAGCGTTTCCAGAACCTCGGGGGTCCAGTTATGGGGAACTCGTGAAAACAAGCAGTTCTGGCCTATTCCCCCCAGTTTTGTATCGTATTAGTCATTGATTATTGGTCCCGATGCGATCGGAACATTTCGGGAACCCCGGGGTCCGGTTATGGGGAACTCGTCAAAACTCGCAGTTTTGGCCTATTGTGGCGAGTTTTGTATGCTATTACTCACTCATTTCGGGTCCCGCTGCGATCCAAATGTTTTGGGAACCCTGATGTCCGGTAACCTGGAACTCGTCAAAACTCGCAATTTTGGTCTATTCTGGCGAGTTTCGTATGCTATTACTCACTGATTTTGGGTCCCGATTCGATCCGAACGTTTCGGGAACCCTCATACGTCTCCAATGTATTTATAATTTTTGATGGTTTCATGCTATTATCTTGTCAATCTTTGGATGTTTTGTATGCCTTTTATATCTTTCTTGAGACTAACTTATTAACGCAGTGCCAAGTGCCAGTTCCTTTTTTTTTCCATGTTTTGACCCCTTTGAGAGGAGGATTTTAAACGGAGTCCAAACGGAACAAAACTTCCAAAAAGATTTTTCCGAAACAGAAGAAGATTTGGAAGCCTGAGAATCAGGGTAGGGGGCCAGCAGGGACCCCACAAGCCCCTAGCCGCGGCCAGGGGGGCACGTGCCTCCCAGGCTTGTGGGCCCCCTGGGCCACCTCTGCCTTAGGTCTTTCGCCTATATATTCCCTAAAATCCCAGAAAAAATCAGGAGATCATCGAAAATACTTTTCCGCCGCCGCAAGCTTCTGTCTCCACAAGATCCCATGTAGGGCACGTTCTGGTGCCCTGCCGGAGGAGGGATTTGGATACGGAGGGCTTCTTCATCAACACCATGACCTCTCCAATGATGCGTGAGTAGTTCACCACAGACCTACGGGTCCATAGCTAGTAGCTAGATGGCTTCTTCTCTCTCTTGGATCTTCAACACAAAGTTCTCCATGATCTTCATGGAGATCTATCCGATGTAATCTTCTTTTGTGGTGTGTTTGTCAAGATCTGATGAATTGTCGATTTATGATCAAATTATCTATGAATCTTATTTGAGTTTCTTCTGATCTCTCTTATGCATGATTTCATATCCTTGTAATTCTCTTCGACTTGTGGGTTTTGTTTGGCCAGCTTGATCTGTGATTCTTGCAATGGGAGAAGTGCTTGGTTTTGGGTTCATACCGTGCGGTGATATCACCCAGTGACATAAGGGGTAGTGAGGCACACATCGTGTTGTTGCCATCAAGGGTAAAAAGGTGGGGTTTTCATCCTTGGTTTGAGTTTATCCCTCTACATCATGTCATCTTGCTTAAGGCGTTACTCTGTTCGTCATGAACTCAATACACTAGATGCATGCTGGATAGCGGTCGATGTGTGGAGTAATAGTAGTAGATGCATAAAGTATTGGTCTACTTGTCTCGGACGTGATGCCTATATGTATGATCATTGCCTTATATATCGTCATGACTTTGCGCGGTTCTATCAATTGCTCGACAGTAATTTGTTCACGCACCGTAATATTTGCTATTTTGAGAGAAGCCTCTAGTGAACACTATGGCCCCCGGGTCTACTTCACATCATATTTTCAGTCTTACACTTTTACTTCGTTGCACTTTCCTCCTTCAGATCTCACTTTGCAATCAATCTTGAAGGGATTGACAACCCTTTATAGCCTTGGGTGCAAGCTCTTTTGTGTTTGTGCAGGTACTCTGGACTTGACGAGATTCTCCTACTAGATTGATACCTTGGTTCTCAAACTGAGGGAAATACTTACTGCTCCTGTGCTGCATCACCCTTTCCTCTTCAACGAAAAAACCAACGCAAGCTCAAGAGACGACAACAGATTTCTGTCGCCGTAGCAAACCTCGGGGTCCGGTTACCTAGAACTCGTCAAAACTCGCAGTTTTGGCCCATTCCGGTCGGTTTTGTATGCTATTAGTCACTGATTTTGGTTCCCGCTGTGATCCGAAAATTTTGGGAACCCTGGGGTCCGATTATGGGGAACTCGTCAAAACTCGCAGTTTTGGCCTGTTCTCGCGAGTTATGTATGCTATTACTCACTGATTTTAGGACAAGCTGCGATCCGAACGTTTCGGGAACCTTCGGGTTCGGTTATGGGGAACTCGTCAAAACTCGTAGTTTTGGTCTATTGTAGCCAGTTTTGTATGGTATTACTCACAGATTTTGGGTCCCGCTGCAATCCGAACGTTTCGGGAACCCCGGGGTCCGGTTACGTGGAACTCGTCAAAACTCGTAGTTTTGGCCTATTCTGGCCAGTTTTGTATGTTATTAGTCAGTGATTTTGGGTCCTCCTATGATCCGAACGTTTCGGGAAACTCGGGGTACGGTTACTGGGAACTCGTCAAAAACCGCAGTTTTGGCATATTGTGGCCAATTTTATATGCTATTAGTCATTGATTTTGTGTCCCGCGGCGATTCGAACGTTTTGGGAACCCCGAGGTATAGTTGCGGGGAACTCGTCAAAACTCGCAGTTTTGGCCTATTCCGTCCAGGTTTGTATGCTATTAGTCACTTATTTTGGCTCCTCCTACGATCCGAATGTTTTGGGAACCTTGGGGTCCGGTTACGGAGAACTCGTCAAAACTCGCAGTTTTGGCCTATTCTGGCTAAGTTTGTATGCTATTAGTCACTGATTTTTGGTCCTCCTGCGATCCGAACGTTTCGGGATCCCTGGGATCCACTTAGTGGGAACTCGTCAAAACTCTCAGTTTCGGCCTATCCTCGCTAGGTTTGTATGCTATTAGTAACTCATTTTGGGTCCTCCTGCGGTGCGAACGTTTCGGGTACCCCGTGGTCCAGTTACGGAGAACTCTTCAAAACTCGCAGTTTTGTCCTATTCCGTCTAGTTTTCTGTGCAATTAGTCAACGATTTTGGGTCCTGCTGTGATCCGAACGTTTCGGGAACCTCGGGGTCTGGTTACGGGGAACTCGTGAAAACTCACAGTTTTGGCCTATTCCGGCCACTATTGTATGCTATTAGTCATTGATTTCGAGCCGATGTGTTCCGAATGTTTCAGGAACCCTTGGGCCGATTACGCGGAACTCGTCAAAACACGCAGGCCTATTCCTGCCAGTTTTGTATGTTATTAGTCAATGATTTTGCGTCCCGCTGTGAGCCGAGCATTTCCGGAACCTCGGGGTCCAGTTACGGGGAACTCGTGGAAACTCGCAGTTTTGGCCTATTCCCGCCAGTTTTGTATCCCTTTAGTCATTGATTTTTGGTCCCGATGCGATCCGAATGTTTCGAGAACCCCGGGGTCCGGTTATGGGGAACTCGTCAAAATTCACAATTTTTGCCTATTCTGCCGTGTTTTGTATGCTATTACTCACTGATTTTGGGTCCCGCTGCGATCCAAATGGTTCGGGAACCCCGGGGTTCGGTTAGGGGAACTCGTCAAAACTCGTAGTTTTGCCTATTCTGGCTATGTTTGTATGCTATTAGTTACTTAATTTGGGTCCTTCCACGATCCGAACATTTCGGGAACCTTGAGGTCCGGTTACAGAGAACTCATCAAACCTCGCAATTTTGGCCTATTCTGTCCAGTTTTGATGCTATTAGTTACTTATTTTGGGTCCTCCCGTGATCCGAAGGTTTTGGGAACCTTGAGGACTGGTTACGGGGAACTCGTGAAAACTCGCAGTTTTGGCCTATTCCAGCTAGTTTTGTATGCTATTAGTGAGTGATTTCGTGTCCCGATGTGATCCGAATGTTTCAGGAACCCTTGGGCCGGTTACAGGAAACTCGTCAAAACTCACAGTTTTGGCCTATTCCGGCCAGTTTTGTATGCTATTAGTCACTGATTTTGGGTCCCGCTGTGAGCCGAGCGTTTCCAGAACCTCGAGGATCCGGTTATGGGGAACTCATGAAAACTCGCAGTTCTGGCCTATTCCCCCCAATTTTGTATCATATTAGTCATTGATTATTGGTCCCGATGGGATCCGAACGTTTCGGGAACCCCGGGGTCCACTTATGGGGAACTCGTCAAAACTCGCAGTTTTGGCCTATTGTGGCGAGTTTTGTATGCTATTACTCACTCAGTTTGGGTCCCGTTGCGATCCAAATGTTTCGGGAACCCCGAGGTCCGGTAACCTGGAACTCGTCAAAACTCGTAGTTTTGGTCTATTCTGGCGAGTTTTGTATGCTATTACTCACTGATTTTGGGTTCCTCTTCGATGCGAACGTTTCAGGAACCCCGGGGTCCGATTACCTGGAACTCGTCAAAACTCGCAGTTTTGTCCCATTCCGGTCGGTTTTGTATGCTATTAGTCACTGATTTTGGGTCCCGCTGTGATCCGAAAATTTCGGGAACCCCGGGGTCCGGTTATTGGGAACTCGTCAAAACTTGCAGTTTTGGCCTGTTCTAGCGAGTTCTGTATGGTATTACTCACTGATTTTTGGTCCCACTGCGATCTGAACATTTCGGGAACCCCGGGATCCAGTTACGGGGAACTCGTCGAAACTCGTAGTTTTGGTCTATTGTAGCCAGTTTTGTATGGTATTACTCACAGATTTTGGGTCCCACTTCAATCCGAACGTTTCGGGAACCCGGGGGTCCGGTTACGTGGCAATCGTGAAAACTCGCAGTTTTGGTCTATTCTGGCCAGTTTTGTATGCTATTAGTCACTGATTTTGGGTCCTGCTGTGATCCGAACGTTTCGGGAACCTCGGGGTCCGCTTCTCGGAACTCGGCAAAAATCGCAGTTTTGGCATATTGTGGCCAATTTTGTATGCTATTAGTCATTGATTTTGGGTGCCGCTGCGATTTGAATGTTTCGGGAACCCCAGGGTCTGGTTACGTGGAACCCATCAAAACTCATAGTTTGGGCATATTCTGGCTAGTTTTGTAAGCTACTACTCACTGATTTTGGATCGTGTTCCGATCCGACCGTTTCGGGAACCCAGAGGTCTAGTTGCGGGGAACTCATCAAAACTCGCAGTTTTGGCCTATTCCGTCCAGGTTTGTATGCTATTAGTCACTTATTTTGGCTCCTCCTACGATCCGAATGTTTTGGGAACCTTGGGGTCCGGTTACGGAGAACTCATTAAAACTCACAGTTTTGGCCTATTCTGGCTAAGTTTGTATGCTAGTAGTCACTGATTTTTGGTCCTCTTGCGATCCGAACGTTTCAGGATCCCTGGGGTCCACTTAGTGGGAACTCATCAAAACTCTCAGTTTCGACCTATCCTCGCTAGGTTTGTATGCTATTAGTAACTCATTTTGGGTCCTCCTGCGGTGCGAACGTTTCGGGTACCCCGTCGTCCGGTTACGGAGAACTCTTCAAAACTCTCAGTTTGTCCTATTCCGCCTAGTTTTCTGTGCTATTAGTCACTGATTTTGGGTCCCGCCGTGATCCGAACGTTTCGGGAACCACGGGGTCCGGTTACGGGGAACTCGTGAAAACTCACAATTTTGGCCTATTCCGGCCCCTTTTGTATGCTATTAGTCATTGATTTCGAGCCGATGTGTTCCGAATGTTTCAGGAACCCTTGGGCCGATTACGCGGAACTCGTCAAAACACGCACGCCTATTCCTGCCAGTTTTGTATGTTATTAGTCAATGATTTTGCGTCCCGCTGTGAGCCGAGCATTTCCGGAACCTCGTGGTCCAGTTACGGGGAACTCGTGGAAACTCGCAGTTCTGGCCTATTCCCGCCAGTTTTGTATCCTATTAGTCATTGATTTTTGGTCCCGATGCGATCCGAATGTTTCGGGAACCCCGGGGTCCGATTATGGGGAACTCGTCAAAATTCACAATTTTTGCCTATTCTGCCGTGTTTTGTATGCTATTACTCACTGATTTTGGGATCCGCTGCGATCCAAATGGTTCGGGAACCCCGGGGTTCGGTTAGGGGAACTCGTCAAAACTCGAAGTTTTGGCCTATTCTGGCTATGTTTGTATGCTATTAGTTACTTATTTTGGGTCCTTCCACGATTCGAACATTTCGGGAACCTTGAGGTCCGGTTACAGAGAACTCATCAAACCTCGCAATTTTGGCCTATTCTGTCCAGTTTTGATGCTATTAGTTACTTATTTTGGGTCCTCCCGTGATCCGAAAGTTTCGGGAACCTTGAGGACCGGTTACGGGAACTCGTGAAAACTCGCAGTTTTGGCCTATTCCAGCTAGTTTTGTATGCTATTAGTGAGTGATTTCGTGTCCCGATGTGATCCGAATGTTTCAGGAACCCTTGGGCCGGTTACAGGAAACTCGTCAAAACTCACAGTTTTGGCCTATTCGGGCCAGTTTTGTATGCTATTAGTCACTGATTTTGGGTCCCGCTGTGAGCCGAGCGTTTCTGGAACCTCGAGGATCCGGTTATGGGGAACTCATGAAAACTCGCAGTTCTGGCCTATTCCCCCCAATTTTGTATCATATTAGTCATTGATTATTGGTCCCGATGGGATCCGAACGTTTTGGGAACCCCGGGGTCCACTTATGGGGAACTCGTCAAAACTCGCAGTTTTGGCCTATTGTGGCGAGTTTTGTATGCTATTACTCACTCAGTTTGGGTCCCGTTGCGATCCAAATGTTTCGGGAACCCCGAGGTCCGGTAACCTGGAACTCGTCAAAACTCGTAGTTTTGGTCTATTCTGGCGAGTTTTATGTGCTATTACTCACTGATTTTGGGTTCCTCTTCGATCCGAACGTTTCGGGAACCCCGGGGTCCGATTACCTGGAACTCGTCAAAACTCGCAGTTTTGTCCCATTCCGGTCGGTTTTGTATGCTATTAGTCACTGATTTTGGGTCCCGCTGTGATCCGAAAATTTCGGGAACCCCGGGGTCCGGTTATTGGGAACTCGTCAAAACTTGCAGTTTTGGCCTGTTCTAGCGAGTTCTGTATGGTATTACTCACTGATTTTTGGTCCCACTGCGATCTGAACATTTCGGGAACCCCGGGATCCAGTTACGGGGAACTCGTCGAAACTCGTAGTTTTGGTCTATTGTAGCCAGTTTTGTATGGTATTACTCACAGATTTTGGGTCCCACTGCAATCCGAACGTTTCGGGAACCCGGGGGTCCGGTTACGTGGCAATCGTGAAAACTCGCAGTTTTGGTCTATTCTGGCCAGTTTTGTATGCTATTAGTCACTGATTTTGGGTCCTGCTGTGATCCGAACGTTTCGGGAACCTCGGGGTCCGCTTCTCGGAACTCGGCAAAAATCGCAGTTTTGGCATATTGTGGCCAATTTTGTATGCTATTAGTCATTGATTTTGGGTCCCGCTGCGATTTGAATGTTTCGGGAACCCCAGGGTCTGGTTACGTGGAACCCATCAAAACTCATAGTTTGGGCATATTCTGGCTAGTTTTGTAAGCTACTACTCACTGATTTTGGATCGTGTTGCGATCCGACCGTTTCGGGAACCCAGAGGTCTAGTTGCGGGGAACTCATCAAAACTCGCAGTTTTGGCCTATTCCGTCCAGGTTTGTATGCTATTAGTCACTTATTTTGGCTCCTCCTACGATCCGAATGTTTTGGGAACCTTGGGGTCCGGTTACGGAGAACTCATTAAAACTCACAGTTTTGGCCTATTCTGGCTAAGTTTGTATGCTAGTAGTCACTGATTTTTGGTCCTCCTACGATCCGAACGTTTCGGGATCCCTGGGGTCCACTTAGTGGGAACTCATCAAAACTCTCAGTTTAGACCTATCCTCGCTAGGTTTGTATGCTATTAGTAACTCATTTTGGGTCCTCCTGCGGTGCGAACGTTTCGGGTACCCCGTGGTCCGGTTACGGAGAACTCTTCAAAACTCTCAGTTTGTCCTATTCCGCCTAGTTTTCTGTGCTATTAGTCACTGATTTTGGGTCCCGCCGTGATCCGAACGTTTCGGGAACCACGGGGTCCGGTTACGGGGAACTCGTGAAAACTCACAATTTTGGCCTATTCCGGCCCCTTTTGTATGCTATTAGTCATTGATTTCGAGCCGATGTGTTCCGAATGTTTCAGGAACCCTTGGGCCGATTACGCGGAACTCGTCAAAACACGCACGCCTATTCCTGCCAGTTTTGTATGTTATTAGTCAATGATTTTGCGTCCCGCTGTGAGCCGAGCATTTCCGGAACCTCGTGGTCCAGTTACGGGGAACTCGTGGAAACTCGCAGTTCTGGCCTATTCCCGCCAGTTTTGTATCCTATTAGTCATTGATTTTTGGTCCCGATGCGATCCGAATGTTTCGGGAACCCCGGGGTCCGATTATGGGGAACTCGTCAAAATTCACAATTTTTGCCTATTCTGCCGTGTTTTGTATGCTATTACTCACTGATTTTGGGATCCGCTGCGATCCAAATGGTTCGGGAACCCCGGGGTTCGGTTAGGGGAACTCGTCAAAACTCGAAGTTTTGGCCTATTCTGGCTATGTTTGTATGCTATTAGTTACTTATTTTGGGTCCTTCCACGATCCGAACATTTCGGGAACCTTGAGGTCCGGTTACAGAGAACTCATCAAACCTCGCAATTTTGGCCTATTCTGTCCAGTTTTGATGCTATTAGTTACTTATTTTGGGTCCTCCCGTGATCCGAAAGTTTCGGGAACCTTGAGGACCGGTTACGGGAACTCGTGAAAACTCGCAGTTTTGGCCTATTCCAGCTAGTTTTGTATGCTATTAGTGAGTGATTTCGTGTCCCGATGTGATCCGAATGTTTCAGGAACCCTTGGGCCGGTTACAGGAAACTCGTCAAAACTCACAGTTTTGGCCTATTCGGGCCAGTTTTGTATGCTATTAGTCACTGATTTTGGGTCCCGCTGTGAGCCGAGCGTTTCTGGAACCTCGAGGATCCGGTTATGGGGAACTAATGAAACTCGCAGTTCTGGCCTATTCCCCCCAATTTTGTATCATATTAGTCATTGATTATTGGTCCCGATGGGATCCGAACGTTTCGGGAACCCCGGGGTCCACTTATGGGGAACTCGTCAAAACTCGCAGTTTTGGCCTATTGTGGCGAGTTTTGTATGCTATTACTCACTCAGTTTGGGTCCCGTTGCGATCCAAATGTTTCGGGAACCCCGAGGTCCGGTAACCTGGAACTCGTCAAAACTCGTAGTTTTGGTCTATTCTGGCGAGTTTTATGTGCTATTACTCACTGATTTTGGGTTCCTCTTCGATCCGAACGTTTCGGGAACCCCGGGGTCCGATTACCTGGAACTCGTCAAAACTCGCAGTTTTGTCCCATTCCGGTCGGTTTTGTATGCTATTAGTCACTGATTTTGGGTCCCGCTGTGATCCGAAAATTTCGGGAACCCCGGGGTCCGGTTATTGGGAACTCGTCAAAACTTGCAGTTTTGGCCTGTTCTAGCGAGTTCTGTATGGTATTACTCACTGATTTTTGGTCCCACTGCGATCTGAACATTTCGGGAACCCCGGGATCCAGTTACGGGGAACTCGTCGAAACTCGTAGTTTTGGTCTATTGTAGCCAGTTTTGTATGGTATTACTCACAGATTTTGGGTCCCACTGCAATCCGAACGTTTCGGGAACCCGGGGGTCCGGTTACGTGGCAATCGTGAAAACTCGCAGTTTTGGTCTATTCTGGCCAGTTTTGTATGCTATTAGTCACTGATTTTGGGTCCTGCTGTGATCCGAACGTTTCGGGAACCTCGGGGTCCGCTTCTCGGAACTCGGCAAAAATCGCAGTTTTGGCATATTGTGGCCAATTTTGTATGCTATTAGTCATTGATTTTGGGTCCCGCTGCGATTTGAATGTTTCGGGAACCCCAGGGTCTGGTTACGTGGAACCCATCAAAACTCATAGTTTGGGCATATTCTGGCTAGTTTTGTAAGCTACTACTCACTGATTTTGGATCGTGTTGCGATCCGACCGTTTCGGGAACCCAGAGGTCTAGTTGCGGGGAACTCATCAAAACTCGCAGTTTTGGCCTATTCCGTCCAGGTTTGTATGCTATTAGTCACTTATTTTGGCTCCTCCTACGATCCGAATGTTTTGGGAACCTTGGGGTCCGGTTACGGAGAACTCATTAAAAGTCACAGTTTTGGCCTATTCTGGCTAAGTTTGTATGCTAGTAGTCACTGATTTTTGGTCCTCCTGCGATCCGAACGTTTCGGGATCCCTGGGGTCCACTTAGTGGGAACTCATCAAAACTCTCAGTTTCGACCTATCCTCGCTAGGTTTGTATGCTATTAGTAACTCATTTTGGGTCCTCCTGCGGTGCGAACGTTTCGGGTACCCCGTGGTCCGGTTACGGAGAACTCTTCAAAACTCTCAGTTTGTCCTATTCCGCCTAGTTTTCTGTGCTATTAGTCACTGATTTTGGGTCCCGCCGTGATCCGAACGTTTCGGGAACCACGGGGTCCGGTTACGGGGAACTCGTGAAAACTCACAATTTTGGCCTATTCCGGCCCCTTTTGTATGCTATTAGTCATTGATTTCGAGCCGATGTGTTCCGAATGTTTCAGGAACCCTTGGGCCGATTACGCGGAACTCGTCAAAACACGCACGCCTATTCCTGCCAGTTTTGTATGTTATTAGTCAATGATTTTGCGTCCCGCTGTGAGCCGAGCATTTCCGGACCCTCGGTCCAGTTACGGGGAACTCGTGGAAACTCGCAGTTCTGGCCTATTCCCGCCAGTTTTGTATCCTATTAGTCATTGATTTTTGGTCCCGATGCGATCCGAATGTTTCGGGAACCCCGGGGTCCGATTATGGGGAACTCGTCAAAATTCACAATTTTTGCCTATTCTGCCGTGTTTTGTATGCTATTACTCACTGATTTTGGGATCCGCTGCGATCCAAATGGTTTGGGAACCCCGGGGTTCGGTTAGGGGAACTCGTCAAAACTCGAAGTTTTGGCCTATTCTGGCTATGTTTGTATGCTATTAGTTACTTATTTTGGGTCCTTCCACGATCCGAACATTTCGGGAACCTTGTGGTCCGGTTACAGAGAACTCATCAAACCTCGCAATTTTGGCCTATTCTGTCCAGTTTTGATGCTATTAGTTACTTATTTTGGGTCCTCCCGTGATCCGAAAGTTTCGGGAACCTTGAGGACCGGTTACGGGAACTCGTGAAAACTCGCAGTTTTGGCCTATTCCAGCTAGTTTTGTATGCTATTAGTGAGTGATTTTGTGTCCCGATGTGATCCGAATGTTTCAGGAACCCTTGGGCCGGTTACAGGAAACTCGTCAAAACTCACAGTTTTGGCCTATTCGGGCCAGTTTTGTATGCTATTAGTCACTGATTTTGGGTCCCGCTGTGAGCCGAGTGTTTCTGGAACCTCGAGGATCCGGTTATGGGGAACTCATGAAAACTCGCAGTTCTGGCCTATTCCCCCCAATTTTGTATCATATTAGTCATTGATTATTGGTCCCGATGGGATCCGAACGTTTCGGGAACCCCGGGGTCCACTTATGGGGAACTCGTCAAAACTCGCAGTTTTGGCCTATTGTGGCGAGTTTTGTATGCTATTACTCACTCAGTTTGGGTCCCGTTGCGATCCAAATGTTTCGGGAACCCCGAGGTCCGGTAACCTGGAACTCGTCAAAACTCGTAGTTTTGGTCTATTCTGGCGAGTTTTATGTGCTATTACTCACTGATTTTGGGTTCCTCTTCGATCCGAACGTTTCGGGAACCCCGGGGTCCGATTACCTGGAACTCGTCAAAACTCGCAGTTTTGTCCCATTCCGGTCGGTTTTGTATGCTATTAGTCACTGATTTTGGGTCCCGCTGTGATCCGAAAATTTCGGGAACCCCGGGGTCCGGTTATTGGGAACTCGTCAAAACTTGCAGTTTTGGCCTGTTCTAGCGAGTTCTGTATGGTATTACTCACTGATTTTTGGTCCCACTGCGATCTGAACATTTCGGGAACCCCGGGATCCAGTTACGGGGAACTCGTCGAAACTCGTAGTTTTGGTCTATTGTAGCCAGTTTTGTATGGTATTACTCATATATTTTGGGTCCCACTGCAATCCGAACGTTTCGGGAACCCTGGGGTCCGGTTACGTGGCAATCGTGAAAACTCGCAGTTTTGGTCTATTCTGGCCAGTTTTGTATGCTATTAGTCACTGATTTTGGGTCCTGCTGTGATCCGAACGTTTCGGGAACCTCGGGGTCCGCTTCTCGGAACTCGGCAAAAATCGCAGTTTTGGCATATTGTGGCCAATTTTGTATGCTATTAGTCATTGATTTTGGGTCCCGCTGCGATTTGAATGTTTCGGGAACCCCAGGGTCTGGTTACGTGGAACCCATCAAAACTCATAGTTTGGGCATATTGTGGCTAGTTTTGTAAGCTACTACTCACTGATTTTGGATCGTGTTGCGATCCGACCGTTTCGGGAACCCAGAGGTCTAGTTGCGGGGAACTCATCAAAACTCGCAGTTTTGGCCTATTCCGTCCAGGTTTGTATGCTATTAGTCACTTATTTTGGCTCCTCCTACGATCCGAATGTTTTGGGAACCTTGGGGTCCGGTTACGGAGAACTCATCAAAACTCACAGTTTTGGCCTATTCTGGCTAAGTTTGTATGCTAGTAGTCACTGATTTTTGGTCCTCCTGCGATCCGAACGTTTCGGGAACCCTGGGGTCTACTTAGTGGGAACTCATCAAAACTCTCAGTTTCGGCCTATCCTCGCTAGGTTTGTATGCTATTAGTAACTCATTTTGGGTCCTCCTGCGGTGCGAACGTTTCGGGTACCCCGTGGTCCGGTTACGGAGAACTCTTCAAAACTCGTAGTTTTATCCTATTCCGCCTAGTTTTCTGTCCTATTAGTCACTGAATTTGGGTCCCGCCGTGATCCGAACGTTTCGGGAACCACGGGGTCCGGTTACGGGGAACTCGTGAAAACTCACAATTTTGGCCTATTCCGGCCCCTTTTGTATGCTATTAGTCATTGATTTCGAGCCGATGTGTTCCGAATGTTTCAGGAACCCTTGGGCCGATTAAGCGGAACTCGTCAAAACACACAGGCCTATTCCTGCCAGTTTTGTATGTTATTAGTCAATGATTTTGCGTCCCGCTGTGAGCCGAGCATTTCCGGAACCTCGTGGTCCAGTTACGGGGAACTCGTGGAAACTCGCAGTTCTGGCTTATTCCCGCCAGTTTTGTATCCTATTAGTCATTGATTTTTGGTCCCGATGCGATCCGAATGTTTCGGGAACCCCGGGGTCCGATTATGGGGAACTCGTCAAAATTCACAATTTTTGCCTATTCTGCCGTGTTTTGTATGCTATTACTCACTGATTTTGGGTCCCGCTGCGATCCAAATGGTTCGGGAACCCCGGGGTTCGGTTAGGGGAACTCGTCAAAACTCGTAGTTTTGGCCTATTCTGGCTATGTTTGTATGCTATTAGTTACTTATTTTGGGTCCTTCCACGATCCGAACATTTTGGGAACCTTGAGGTCCGGTTACAGAGAACTCATCAAACCTCGCAATTTTGGCCTATTCTGTCCAGTTTTGATGCTATTAGTTACTTATTTTGGGTCCTCCCGTGATCCGAAAGTTTCGGGAACCTTGAGGACCGGTTACGGGGAACTCGTGAAAACTCGCAGTTTTGGCCTATTCCAGCTAGTTTTGTATGCTATTAGTGAGTGATTTCGTGTCCCGATGTGATCCGAATGTTTCAGGAACCCTTTGGCCGGTTACAGGAAACTCGTCAAAACTCACAGTTTTGGCCTATTCGGGCCAGTTTTGTATGCTATTAGTCACTGATTTTGGGTCCCGCTGTGAGCCGAGCGTTTCCGGAACCTCGAGGATCCGGTTATGGGGAACTCATGAAAACTCGCAGTTCTGGCCTATTCCCCCCAATTTTGTATCATATTAGTCATTGATTATTGGTCCCGATGGGATCCGAACGTTTCGGGAACCCCGGGGTCCAATTATGGGGAACTCGTCAAAACTCGCAGTTTTGGCCTATTGTGGCGAGTTTTGTATGCTATTACTCACTCAGTTTGGGTCCCGTTGCGATCCAAATGTTTCGGGAACCCCGAGGTCCGGTAACCTGGAACTCGTCAAAACTCGTAGTTTTGGTCTATTCTGGCGAGTTTTGTATGCTATTACTCACTGATTTTGGGTTCCTCTTCGATCCGAACGTTTCGGGAACCCCGGGGTCCGATTACCTGGAACTCGTCTAAACTCGCAGTTTTGTCCCATTCCGGTCGGTTTTGTATGCTATTAGTCACTGATTTTGGGTCCCGCTGTGATCCGAAAATTTCGGGAACCCCGGGGTCCGGTTATTGGGAACTCGTCAAAACTTGCAGTTTTGGCCTGTTCTAGCGAGTTCTGTATGGTATTACTCACTGATTTTTGGTCCCACTGCGATCTGAACATTTCGGGAACCCCGGGATCCAGTTACGGCGAACTCGTCGAAACTCGTAGTTTTGGTCTATTGTAGCCAGTTTTGTATGGTATTACTCACATATTTTGGGTCCCACTGCAATCCGAACGTTTCGGGAACCCTGGGGTCCGGTTACGTGGCAATCGTGAAAACTCGCAGTTTTGGTCTATTCTGGCCAGTTTTGTATGCTATTAGTCACTGATTTTGGGTCCTGCTGTGATCCGAACGTTTCGGGAACCTCGGGGTCCGCTTCTCGGAACTCGGCAAAAATCGCAGTTTTGGCATATTGTGGCCAATTTTGTATGCTATTAGTCATTGATTTTGGGTCCCGCTGCGATTTGAATGTTTCGGGAACCCCAGGGTCTGGTTACGTGGAACCCATCAAAACTCATAGTTTGGGCATATTCTGGCTAGTTTTGTAAGCTACTACTCACTGATTTTGGATCGTGTTGCGATCCGACCGTTTCGGGAACCCAGAGGTCTAGTTGCGGGGAACTCATCAAAACTCGCAGTTTTGGCCTATTCCGTCCAGGTTTGTATGCTATTAGTCACTTATTTTGGCTCCTCCTACGATCCGAATGTTTTGGGAACCTTGGGGTCCGGTTACGGAGAACTCATCAAAATTCACAGTTTTGGCCTATTCTGGCTAAGTTTGTATGCTAGTAGTCACTGATTTTTGGTCCTCCTGCGATCCGAACGTTTCGGGATCCCTGGGGTCCACTTAGTGGGAACTCATCAAAACTCTCAGTTTCGGCCTATCCTCGCTAGGTTTGTATGCTATTAGTAACTCATTTTGGGTCCTCCTGCGGTGCGAACGTTTCGGGTACCCCGTGGTCCGGTTACGGAGAACTCTTCAAAACTCGTAGTTTTGTCCTATTCCGCCTAGTTTTCTGTCCTATTAGTCACTGATTTTGGGTCCCGCCGTGATCCGAATGTTTCGGGAACCACGGGGTCCGGTTACGGGGAACTCGTGAAAACTCACAATTTTGGCCTATTCCGGACCCTTCTGTATGCTATTAGTCATTGATTTCGAGCCGATGTGTTCCGAATGTTTCAGGAACCCTTGGGCCGATTACGCGGAACTCGTCAAAACACACAGGCCTATTCCTGCCAGTTTTGTATGTTATTAGTCAATGATTTTGCGTCCCGCTGTGAGCCGAGCATTTCCGGAACCTCGTGGTCCAGTTACGGGGAACTCGTGGAAACTCGCAGTTCTGGCCTATTCCCGCCAGTTTTGTATCCTATTAGTCATTGTTTTTTGGTCCCGATGCGATCCGAATGTTTCGGGAACCCCGGGGTCCGATTATGGGGAACTCGTCAAAATTCACAATTTTTGCCTATTCTGCCGTGTTTTGTATGCTATTACTCACTGATTTTGGGTCCCGCTGCGATCCAAATGGTTCGCGAACCCCGGGGTTCGGTTAGGGGAACTCGTCAAAACTCGTAGTTTTGGCCTATTCTGGCTATGTTTGTATGCTATTAGTTACTTATTTTGGGTCCTTCCACGATCCGAACATTTCGGGAACCTTGAGGTCCGGTTACAGAGAACTCATCAAACCTCGCAATTTTGGCCTATTCTGTCCAGTTTTGATGCTATTAGTTACTTATTTTGGGTCCTCCCGTGATCCGAAAGTTTCGGGAACCTTGAGGACCGGTTACGGGGAACTCGTGAAAACTCGCAGTTTTGGCCTATTCCAGCTAGTTTTGTATGCTATTAGTGAGTGATTTCGTGTCCCGATGTGATCCGAATGTTTCAGGAACCCTTTGGCCGGTTACAGGAAACTCGTCAAAACTCACAGTTTTGGCCTATTCGGGCCAGTTTTGTATGCTATTAGTCACTGATTTTGGGTCCCGCTGTGAGCCGAGCGTTTCCGGAACCTCGAGGATCCGGTTATGGGGAACTCATGAAAACTCGCAGTTCTGGCCTATTCCCCCCAATTTTGTATCATATTAGTCATTGATTATTGGTCCCGATGGGATCCGAACGTTTCGGGAACCCCGGGGTCCAATTATGGGGAACTCGTCAAAACTCGCAGTTTTGGCCTATTGTGGCGAGTTTTGTATGCTACTACTCACTCAGTTTGGGTCCCGTTGCGATCCAAATGTTTCGGGAACCCCGAGGTCCGGTAACCTGGAACTCCTCAAAACTCGTAGTTTTGGTCTATTCTGGCGAGTTTTGTATGCTATTACTCACTGATTTTGGGTTCCTCTCCGATCCGAACGTTTCGGGAACCCCGGGGTCCGATTACCTGGAACTCGTCTAAACTCGCAGTTTTGTCCCATTCCGGTCGGTTTTGTATGCTATTAGTCACTGATTTTGGGTCCCGCTGTGATCCGAAAATTTTGGGAACCCCGGGGTCCGGTTATTGGGAACTCGTCAAAACTTGCAGTTTTGGCCTGTTCTAGCGAGTTCTGTATGGTATTACTCACTGATTTTTGGTCCCACTGCGATCTGAACATTTCGGGAACCCCGGGATCCAGTTACGGGGAACTCGTCGAAACTCGTAGTTTTGGTCTATTGTAGCCAGTTTTGTATGGTATTACTCACATATTTTGGGTCCCACTTCAATCCGAACGTTTCGGGAACCCTGGGGTCCGGTTACGTGGCAATCGTGAAAACTCGCAGTTTTGGTCTATTCTGGCCAGTTTTGTATGCTATTAGTCACTGATTTTGGGTCCTGCTGTGATCCAAACGTTTCGGGAACCTCGGGGTCCGCTTCTCGGAACTCGGCAAAAATCGCAGTTTTGGCATATTGTGGCCAATTTTGTATGCTATTAGTCATTGATTTTGGGTCCCGCTGCGATTTGAATGTTTCGGGAACCCCAGGGTCTGGTTACGTGGAACCCATCAAAACTCATAGTTTGGGCATATTGTGGCTAGTTTTGTAAGCTACTACTCACTGATTTTGGATCGTGTTGCGATCCGACCGTTTCGGGAACCCAGAGGTCTAGTTGCGGGGAACTCATCAAAACTCGCAGTTTTGGCCTATTCCGTCCAGGTTTGTATGCTATTAGTCACTTATTTTGGCTCCTCCTACGATCCGAATGTTTTGGGAACCTTGGGGTCCGGTTACGGAGAACTCATCAAAACTCACAGTTTTGGCCTATTCTGGCTAAGTTTGTATGCTAGTAGTCACTGATTTTTGGTCCTCCTGCGATCCGAACGTTTCGGGATCCCTGGGGTCCACTTAGTGGGAACTCATCAAAACTCTCAGTTTCGGCCTATCCTCGCTAGGTTTGTATGCTATTAGTAACTCATTTTGGGTCCTCCTGCGGTGCGAACGTTTCGGGTACCCCGTGGTCCGGTTACGGAGAACTCTTCAAAACTCGCAGTTTTGTCCTATTCCGCCTAGTTTTCTGTGCTATTAGTCACTGATTTTGGGTCCCGCCGTGATCCGAACGTTTCGGGAACCACGGGGTCCGGTTACGGGGAACTCGTGAAAACTCACAATTTTGGCCTATTTCGGCCCCTTTTGTATGCTATTAGTCATTGATTTCGAGCCGATGTGTTCCGAATGTTTCAGGAACCCTTGGGCCGATTACGCGGAACTCGTCAAAACACGCAGGCCTATTCCTGCCAGTTTTGTATGTTATTAGTCAATGATTTTGCGTCCCGCTGTGAGCCGAGCATTTCCGGAACCTCGTGATCCAGTTACGGGGAACTCGTGGAAACTCGCAGTTCTCGCCTATTCCCGCCAGTTTTGTATCCTATTAGTCATTGATTTTTGGTCCCGATGCGATCCGAATGTTTCGGGAACCCCGGGGTCCGATTATGGGGAACTCGTCAAAATTCACAATTTTTGCCTATTCTGCCGTGTTTTGTATGCTATTACTCACTGATTTTGGGTCCCGCTGCGATCCAAATGGTTCGCGAACCCCGGGGTTCGGTTAGGGGAACTCGTCAAAACTCGTAGTTTTGGCCTATTCTGGCTATGTTTGTATGCTATTAGTTACTTATTTTGGGTCCTTCCACGATCCGAACATTTCGGGAACCTTGAGGTCCGGTTACAGAGAACTCATCAAACCTCGCAATTTTGGCCTATTCTGTCCAGTTTTGATGCTATTAGTTACTTATTTTGGGTCCTCCCGTGATCCGAAAGTTTCGGGAACCTTGAGGACCGGTTACGGGGAACTCGTGAAAACTCGCAGTTTTGGCCTATTCCAGCTAGTTTTGTATGCTATTAGTGAGTGATTTCGTGTCCCGATGTGATCCGAATGTTTCAGGAACCCTTTGGCCGGTTACAGGAAACTCGTCAAAACTCACAGTTTTGGCCTATTCGGGCCAGTTTTGTATGCTATTAGTCACTGATTTTGGGTCCCGCTGTGAGCCGAGCGTTTCCGGAACCTCGAGGATCCGGTTATGGGGAACTCATGAAAACTCGCAGTTCTGGCCTATTCCCCCCAATTTTGTATCATATTAGTCATTGATTATTGGTCCCGATGGGATCCGAACGTTTCGGGAACCCCGGGGTCCAATTATGGGGAACTCGTCAAAACTCGCAGTTTTGGCCTATTGTGGCGAGTTTTGTATGCTATTACTCACTCAGTTTGGGTCCCGTTGCGATCCAAATGTTTCGGGAACCCCGAGGTCCGGTAACCTGGAACTCCTCAAAATTCGTAGTTTTGGTCTATTCTGGCGAGTTTTGTATGCTATTACTCACTGATTTTGGGTTCCTCTCCGATCCGAACGTTTCGGGAACCCCGGGGTCCGATTACCTGGAACTCGTCTAAACTCGCAGTTTTGTCCCATTCCGGTCGGTTTTGTATGCTATTAGTCACTGATTTTGGGTCCCGCTGTGATCCGAAAATTTTGGGAACCCCGGGGTCCGGTTATTGGGAACTCGTCAAAACTTGCAGTTTTGGCCTGTTCTAGCGAGTTCTGTATGGTATTACTCACTGATTTTTGGTCCCACTGCGATCTGAACATTTCGGGAACCCCGGGATCCAGTTACGGGGAACTCGTCGAAACTCGTAGTTTTGGTCTATTGTAGCCTGTTTTGTATGGTATTACTCACATATTTTGGGTCCCACTGCAATCCGAACGTTTCGGGAACCCTGGGGTCCGGTTACGTGGCAATCGTGAAAACTCGCAGTTTTGGTCTATTCTGGCCAGTTTTGTATGCTATTAGTCACTGATTTTGGGTCCTGCTGTGATCCAAACGTTTCGGGAACCTCGGGGTCCGCTTCTCGGAACTCGGCAAAAATCGCAGTTTTGGCATATTGTGGCCAATTTTGTATGCTATTAGTCATTGATTTTGGGTCCCGCTGCGATTTGAATGTTTCGGGAACCCCAGGGTCTGGTTACGTGGAACCCATCAAAACTCATAGTTTGGGCATATTGTGGCTAGTTTTGTAAGCTACTACTCACTGATTTTGGATCGTGTTGCGATCCGACCGTTTCGGGAACCCAGAGGTCTAGTTGCGGGGAACTCATCAAAACTCGCAGTTTTGGCCTATTCCGTCCAGGTTTGTATGCTATTAGTCACTTATTTTGGCTCCTCCTACGATCCGAATGTTTTGGGAACCTTGGGGTCCGGTTACGGAGAACTCATCAAAACTCACAGTTTTGGCCTATTCTGGCTAAGTTTGTATGCTAGTAGTCACTGATTTTTGGTCCTCCTGCGATCCGAACGTTTCGGGATCCCTGGGGTCCACTTAGTGGGAACTCATCAAAACTCTCAGTTTCGGCCTATCCTCGCTAGGTTTGTATGCTATTAGTAACTCATTTTGGGTCCTCCTGCGGTGCGAACGTTTCGGGTACCCCGTGGTCCGGTTACGGAGAACTCTTCAAAACTCGCAGTTTTGTCCTATTCCGCCTAGTTTTCTGTGCTATTAGTCACTGATTTTGGGTCCCGCCGTGATCCGAACGTTTCGGGAACCACGGGGTCCGGTTACGGGGAACTCGTGAAAACTCACAATTTTGGCCTATTTCGGCCCCTTTTGTATGCTATTAGTCATTGATTTCGAGCCGATGTGTTCCGAATGTTTCAGGAACCCTTGGGCCGATTACGCGGAACTCGTCAAAACACGCAGGCCTATTCCTGCCAGTTTTGTATGTTATTAGTCAATGATTTTGCGTCCCGCTGTGAGCCGAGCATTTCCGGAACCTCGTGATCCAGTTACGGGGAACTCGTGGAAACTCGCAGTTCTCGCCTATTCCCGCCAGTTTTGTATCCTATTAGTCATTGATTTTTGGTCCCGATGCGATCCGAATGTTTCGGGAACCCCGGGGTCCGATTATGGGGAACTCGTCAAAATTCACAATTTTTGCCTATTCTGCCGTGTTTTGTATGCTATTACTCACTGATTTTGGGTCCCGCTGCGATCCAAATGGTTCGCGAACCCCGGGGTTCGGTTAGGGGAACTCGTCAAAACTCGTAGTTTTGGCCTATTCTGGCTATGTTTGTATGCTATTAGTTACTTATTTTGGGTCCTTCCACGATCCGAACATTTCGGGAACCTTGAGGTCCGGTTACAGAGAACTCATCAAACCTCGCAATTTTGGCCTATTCTGTCCAGTTTTGATGCTATTAGTTACTTATTTTGGGTCCTCCCGTGATCCGAAAGTTTCGGGAACCTTGAGGACCGGTTACGGGGAACTCGTGAAAACTCGCAGTTTTGGCCTATTCCAGCTAGTTTTGTATGCTATTAGTGAGTGATTTCGTGTCCCGATGTGATCCGAATGTTTCAGGAACCCTTTGGCCGGTTACAGGAAACTCGTCAAAACTCACAGTTTTGGCCTATTCGGGCCAGTTTTGTATGCTATTAGTCACTGATTTTGGGTCCCGCTGTGAGCCGAGCGTTTCCGGAACCTCGAGGATCCGGTTATGGGGAACTCATGAAAACTCGCAGTTCTGGCCTATTCCCCCCAATTTTGTATCATATTAGTCATTGATTATTGGTCCCGATGGGATCCGAACGTTTCGGGAACCCCGGGGTCCAATTATGGGGAACTCGTCAAAACTCGCAGTTTTGGCCTATTGTGGCGAGTTTTGTATGCTATTACTCACTCAGTTTGGGTCCCGTTGCGATCCAAATGTTTCGGGAACCCCGAGGTCCGGTAACCTGGAACTCCTCAAAACTCGTAGTTTTGGTCTATTCTGGCGAGTTTTGTATGCTATTACTCACTGATTTTGGGTTCCTCTCCGATCCGAACGTTTCGGGAACCCCGGGGTCCGATTACCTGGAACTCGTCTAAACTCGCAGTTTTGTCCCATTCCGGTCGGTTTTGTATGCTATTAGTCACTGATTTTGGGTCCCGCTGTGATCCGAAAATTTTGGGAACCCCGGGGTCCGGTTATTGGGAACTCGTCAAAACTTGCAGTTTTGGCCTGTTCTAGCGAGTTCTGTATGGTATTACTCACTGATTTTTGGTCCCACTGCGATCTGAACATTTCGGGAACCCCGGGATCCAGTTACGGGGAACTCGTCGAAACTCGTAGTTTTGGTCTATTGTAGCCAGTTTTGTATGGTATTACTCACATATTTTGGGTCCCACTGCAATCCGAACGTTTCGGGAACCCTGTGGTCCGGTTACGTGGCAATCGTGAAAACTCGCAGTTTTGGTCTATTCTGGCCAGTTTTGTATGCTATTAGTCACTGATTTTGGGTCCTGCTGTGATCCGAACGTTTCGGGAACCTCGGGGTCCGCTTCTCGGAACTCGGCAAAAATCGCAGTTTTGGCATATTGTGGCCAATTTTGTATGCTATTAGTCATTGATTTTGGGTCCCGCTGCGATTTGAATGTTTCGGGAACCCCAGGGTCTGGTTACGTGGAACCCATCAAAACTCATAGTTTGGGCATATTGTGGCTAGTTTTGTAAGCTACTACTCACTGATTTTGGATCGTGTTGCGATCCGACCGTTTCGGGAACCCAGAGGTCTAGTTGCGGGGAACTCATCAAAACTCGCAGTTTTGGCCTATTCCGTCCAGGTTTGTATGCTATTAGTCACTTATTTTGGCTCCTCCTACGATCCGAATGTTTTGGGAACCTTGGGGTCCGGTTACGGAGAACTCATCAAAACTCACAGTTTTGGCCTATTCTGGCTAAGTTTGTATGCTAGTAGTCACTGATTTTTGGTCCTCCTGCGATCCGAACGTTTCGGGATCCCTGGGGTCCACTTAGTGGGAACTCATCAAAACTCTCAGTTTCGGCCTATCCTCGCTAGGTTTGTATGCTATTAGTAACTCATTTTGGGTCCTCCTGCGGTGCGAACATTTCGGGTACCCCGTGGTCCGGTTACGGAGAACTCTTCAAAACTCGCAGTTTTGTCCTATTCCGCCTAGTTTTCTGTGCTATTAGTCACTGATTTTGGGTCCCGCCGTGATCCGAACGTTTCGGGAACCACGGGGTCCGGTTACGGGGAACTCGTGAAAACTCACAATTTTGGCCTATTTCGGCCCCTTTTGTATGCTATTAGTCATTGATTTCGAGCCGATGTGTTCCGAATGTTTCAGGAACCCTTGGGCCCATTACGCAGAACTCGTCAAAACACGCAGGCCTATTCCTGCCAGTTTTGTATGTTATTAGTCAATGATTTTGCGTCCCGCTGTGAGCCGAGCATTTCCGGAACCTCGTGATCCAGTTACGGGGAACTCGTGGAAACTCGCAGTTCTCGCCTATTCCCGCCAGTTTTGTATCCTATTAGTCATTGATTTTTGGTCCCGATGCGATCCAAATGTTTCGGGAACCCCGGGGTCCGATTATGGGGAACTCGTCAAAGTTCACAATTTTTGCCTATTCTGCCGTGTTTTGTATGCTATTACTCACTGATTTTGGGTCCCGCTGCGATCCAAATGGTTCGCGAACCCCGGGGTTCGGTTAGGGGAACTCGTCAAAACTCGTAGTTTTGGCCTATTCTGGCTATGTTTGTATGCTATTAGTTACTTATTTTGGGTCCTTCCACGATCCGAACATTTCGGGAACCTTGAGGTCCGGTTACAGAGAACTCATCAAACCTCGCAATTTTGGCCTATTCTGTCCAGTTTTGATGCTATTAGTTACTTATTTTGGGTCCTCCCGTGATCCGAAAGTTTCGGGAACCTTGAGGACCGGTTACGGGGAACTCGTGAAAACTCGCAGTTTTGGCCTATTCCAGCTAGTTTTGTATGCTATTAGTGAGTGATTTCGTGTCCCGATGTGATCCGAATGTTTCAGGAACCCTTTGGCCGGTTACAGGAAACTCGTCAAAACTCACAGTTTTGGCCTATTCGGGCCAGTTTTGTATGCTATTAGTCACTGATTTTGGGTCCCGCTGTGAGCCGAGCGTTTCCGGAACCTCGAGGATCCGGTTATGGGGAACTCATGAAAACTCGCAGTTCTGGCCTATTCCCCCCAATTTTGTATCATATTAGTCATTGATTATTGGTCCCGATGGGATCCGAACGTTTCGGGAACCCCGGGGTCCAATTATGGGGAACTCGTCAAAACTCGCAGTTTTGGCCTATTGTGGCGAGTTTTGTATGCTATTACTCACTCAGTTTGGGTCCCGTTGCGATCCAAATGTTTCGGGAACCCCGAGGTCCGGTAACCTGGAACTCGTCAAAACTCGTAGTTTTGGTCTATTCTGGCGAGTTTTGTATGCTATTACTCACTGATTTTGGGTTCCTCTTCGATCCGAACGTTTCGGGAACCCCGGGGTCCGATTACCTGGAACTCGTCTAAACTCGCAGTTTTGTCCCATTCCGGTCGGTTTTGTATGCTATTAGTCACTGATTTTGGGTCCCGCTGTGATCCGAAAATTTCGGGAACCCCGGGGTCCGGTTATTGGGAACTCGTCAAAACTTGCAGTTTTGGCCTGTTCTAGCGAGTTCTGTATGGTATTACTCACTGATTTTTGGTCCCACTGCGATCTGAACATTTCGGGAACCCCGGGATCCAGTTACGGGGAACTCGTCGAAACTCGTAGTTTTGGTCTATTGTAGCCAGTTTTGTATGGTATTACTCACATATTTTGGGTCCCACTGCAATCCGAACGTTTCGGTAACCCTGGGGTCCGGTTACGTGGCAATCGTGAAAACTCGCAGTTTTGGTCTATTCTGGCCAGTTTTGTATGCTATTAGTCACTGATTTTGGGTCCTGCTGTGATCCGAACGTTTCGGGAACCTCGGGGTCCGCTTCTCGGAACTCGGCAAAAATCGCAGTTTTGGCATATTGTGGCCAATTTTATATGCTATTAGTCATTGATTTTGGGTCCCGCTGCGATTTGAATGTTTCGGGAACCCCAGGGTCTGGTTACGTGGAACCCATAAAAACTCATAGTTTGGGCATATTGTGGCTAGTTTTGTAAGCTACTACTCACTGATTTTGGATCGTGTTGCGATCCGACCGTTTCGGGAACCCAGAGGTCTAGTTGCGGGGAACTCATCAAAACTCGCAGTTTTGGCCTATTCCGTCCAGGTTTGTATGCTATTAGTCACTTATTTTGGCTCCTCCTATGATCCGAATGTTTTGGGAACCTTGGGGTCCAGTTACGGAGAACTCATAAAAACTCACAGTTTTGGCCTATTCTGGCTAAGTTTGTATGCTAGTAGTCACTGATTTTTGGTCCTCCTGCGATCCGAACGTTTCAGGATCCCTGGGGTCCACTTAGTGGGAACTCATCAAAACTCTCAGTTTCGGCCTATCCTCGCTAGGTTTGTATGCTATTAGTAACTCATTTTGGGTCCTCCTGCGGTGCGAACGTTTCGGGTACCCCGTGGTCCGGTTACGGAGAACTCTTCAAAACTCACAGTTTTGTCCTATTCCGCCTAGTTTTCTGTGCTATTAGTCACTGATTTTGGGTCCCGCCGTGATCCGAACGTTTCGGGAACCATGGGGTCCGGTTACGGGGAACTCGTGAAAACTCACAATTTTGGCCTATTCCGGCCCCTTTTGTATGCTATTAGTCATTGATTTCGAGCCGATGTGTTCCGAATGTTTCAGGAACCCTTGGGCCGATTACGCGGAACTCGTCAAAACACGCAGGCCTATTCTTGCCAGTTTTGTATGTTATTAGTCAATGATTTTGCGTCCCGCTGTGAGCCGAGCATTTCCGGAACCTCGTGGTCCAGTTACGGGGAACTCGTGGAAACTCGCAGTTCTCGCCTATTCCCGCCAGTTTTGTATCCTATTAGTCATTGATTTTTGGTCCCGATGCGATCCGAATGTTTCGGGAACCCCGGGGTCCGATTATGGGGAACTCGTCAAAATTCACAATTTTTGCCTATTCTTCCGTGTTTTGTATGCTATTACTCACTGATTTTGGGTCCCGCTGCGATCCAAATGGTTCGGGAACCCCGGGGTTCGGTTAGGGGAACTCGTCAAAACTCGTAGTTCTGGCCTATTCTGGCTATGTTTGTATGCTATTAGTTACTTATTTTGGGTCCTTCCACGATCCGAACATTTCGGGAACCTTGAGGTCCGGTTACAGAGAACTCATCAAACCTCGCAATTTTGGCCTATTCTGTCCAGTTTTGATGCTATTAGTTACTTATTTTGGGTCCTCCCGTGATCCGAAAGTTTCGGGAACCTTGAGGACCGGTTACGGGGAACTCGTGAAAACTCGCAGTTTTGGCCTATTCCAGCTAGTTTTGTATGCTATTAGTGAGTGATTTCGTGTCCCGATGTGATCCGAATGTTTCAGGAACCCTTTGGCCGGTTACAGGAAACTCGTCAAAACTCACAGTTTTGGCCTATTCGGGCCAGTTTTGTATGCTATTAGTCACTGATTTTGGGTCCCGCTGTGAGCCGAGCGTTTCCGGAACCTCGAGGATCCGGTTATGGGGAACTCATGAAAACTCGCAGTTCTGGCCTACTCCCCCCAATTTTGTATCATATTAGTCATTGATTATTGGTCCCGATGGGATCCGAACGTTTCGGGAACCCCGGGGTCCAATTATGGGGAACTCGTCAAAACTCGCAGTTTTGGCCTATTGTGGCGAGTTTTGTATGCTATTACTCACTCAGTTTGGGTCCCGTTGCGATCCAAATGTTTCGGGAACCCCGAGGTCCGGTAACCTGGAACTCGTCAAAACTCGTAGTTTTGGTCTATTCTGGCGAGTTTTGTATGCTATTACTCACTGATTTTGGGTTCCTCTTCGATCCGAACGTTTCGGGAACCCCGGGGTCCGATTACCTGGAACTCGTCTAAACTCGCAGTTTTGTCCCATTCCGGTCGGTTTTGTATGCTATTAGTCACTGATTTTGGGTCCCGCTGTGATCCGAAAATTTCAGGAACCCCGGGGTCCGGTTATTGTTAACTCGTCAAAACTTGCAGTTTTGGCCTGTTCTAGCGAGTTCTGTATGGTATTACTCAGTGATTTTTGGTCCCACTGCGATCTGAACATTTCGGGAACCCCGGGATCCAGTTACGGGGAACTCGTCGAAACTCGTAGTTTTGGTCTATTGTAGCCAGTTTTGTATGGTATTACTCACAGATTTTGGGTCCCACTGCAATCCGAACGTTTCGGGAACCCTGGGGTCCGGTTACGTGGCAATCGTGAAAACTCGCAGTTTTGGTCTATTCTGGCCAGTTTTGTATGCTATTAGTCACTGATTTTGGGTCCTGCTGTGATCCGAACGTTTCGGGAACCTCGGGGTCCGCTTCTCGGAACTCGGCAAAAATCGCAGTTTTGGCATATTGTGGCCAATTTTGTATGCTATTAGTCATTGATTTGGGTCCCGCTGCGATTTGAATGTTTCGGGAACCCCAGGGTCTGGTTACGTGGAACCCATCAAAACTCATAGTTTGGGCATATTGTGGCTAGTTTTGTAAGCTACTACTCACTGATTTTGGATCGTGTTGCGATCCGACCGTTTCGGGAACCCAGAGGTCTAGTTGCGGGGAACTCATCAAAACTCGCAGTTTTGGCCTATTCCGTCCAGGTTTGTATGCTATTAGTCACTTATTTTGGCTCCTCCTACGATCCGAATGTTTTGGGAACCTTGGGGTCCGGTTACGGAGAACTCATCAAAACTCACAGTTTTGGCCTATTCTGGCTAAGTTTGTATGCTAGTAGTCACTGATTTTTGGTCCTCCTGCGATCCGAACGTTTCGGGATCCCTGGGGTCCACTTAGTGGGAACTCATCAAAACTCTCAGTTTCGGCCTATCCTCGCTAGGTTTGTATGCTATTAGTAACTCATTTTGGGTCCTCCTGCGGTGCGAACGTTTCGGGTACCCCGTGGTCCGGTTACGGAGAACTCTTCAAAACTCGCAGTTTTGTCCTATTCCGCCTAGTTTTCTGTGCTATTAGTCACTGATTTTGGGACCCGCCGTGATCCGAACGTTTCGGGAACCACGGGGTCCGGTTACGGGGAACTCGTGAAAACTCACAATTTTGGCCTATTCCGGCCCCTTTTGTATGCTATTAGTCATTGATTTCGAGCCGATGTGTTCCGAATGTTTCAGGAACCCTTGGGCCGATTACGCGGAACTCGTCAAAACACGCACGCCTATTCCTGCCAGTTTTATATGTTATTAGTCAATGATTTTGCGTCCCGCTGTGAGCCGAGCATTTCCGGAACCTCGTGGTCCAGTTACGGGGAACTCGTGGAAACTCGCAGTTCTCGCCTATTCCCGCCAGTTTTGTATCCTATTAGTCATTGATTTTTGGTCCCGATGCGATCCGAATGTTTCGGGAACCCCGGGGTCCGATTATGGGGAACTCGTCAAAATTCACAATTTTTGCGTATTCTGCCGTGTTTTGTATGCTATTACTCACTGATTTTGGGTCCCGCTGCGATCCAAATGGTTCGGGAACCCCGGGGTTCGGTTAGGGGAACTCGTCAAAACTCGTAGTTTTGGCCTATTCTGGCTATGTTTGTATGCTATTAGTTACTTATTTTGGGTCCTTCCACGATCCGATCATTTCGGGAACCTTGAGGTCCGGTTACAGAGAACTCATCAAACCTCGCAATTTTGGCCTATTCTGTCCAGTTTTGATGCTATTAATTACTTATTTTGGGTCCTCCCGTGATCCGAAAGTTTCGGGAACCTTGAGGACCGGTTACGGGGAACTCGTGAAAACTCGCAGTTTTGGCCTATTCCAGCTAGTTTTGTATGCTATTAGTGAGTGATTTCGTGTCCCGATGTGATCGGAATGTTTCAGGAACCCTTGGGCCGGTTACAGGAACTCGTCAAAACTCACAGTTTTGGCCTATTCGGGCCAGTTTTGTATGCTATTAGTCACTGATTTTGGGTCCCGCTGTGAGCCGAGCGTTTCCGGAACCTCGAGGATCCGGTTGTGGGGAACTCATGAAAACTCGCAGTTCTGCCCTATTCCCCCCAATTTTGTATCATATTAGTCATTGATTATTGGTCCCGATGGGATCCGAACGTTTCGGGAACCCCGGGGTCCACTTATGGGGAACTCGTCAAAACTCGCAGTTTTGGCCTATTGTGGCGAGTTTTGTATGCTATTACTCACTCAGTTTGGGTCCCGTTGCGATCCAAATGTTTCGGGAACCCCGAGGTCCGGTAACCTGGAACTCGTCAAAACTCATAGTTTTGGTCTATTCTGGCGAGTTTTGTATGATATTACTCACTGATTTTGGGTTCCTCTTCGATCCGAACGTTTCGGGAACCCCGGGGTCCGATTACCTGGAACTCGTAAAAACTCGCAGTTTTGTCCCATTCCGGTCGGTTTTGTATGCTATTAGTCACTGATTTTGGGTCCCGCTGTGATCCGAAAATTTCGGGAACCCCGGGGTCCGGTTATTGGGAACTCGTCAAAACTTGCAGTTTTGGCCTGTTCTAGCGAGTTCTGTATGCTATTACTCACTGATTTTGGGTCCCACTTCGATCTGAACATTTCGGGAACCCCGGGATCCAGTTACGGGGAACTCGTCGAAACTCGTAGTTTTGGTCTATTGTAGCCAGTTTTGTATGGTATTACTCACAGATTTTGGGTCCCACTGCAATCCGAACGTTTCGGGAACCCTGGGGTTCGGTTACGTGGCAATCGTGAAAACTCGCAGTTTTGGTCTATTCTGGCCAGTTTTGTATGCTATTAGTCACTGATTTTGGGTCCTGCTGTGATCCGAACGTTTCGGGAACCTCGGGGTCCGCTTCTCGGAACTCGGCAAAAATCGCAGTTTTGGCATATTGTGGCCAATTTTGTATGCTATTAGTCATTGATTTTGGGTCCCGCTGCGATTTGAATGTTTCGGGAACCCCAGGGTCTGGTTACGTGGAACCCATCAAAACTCATAGTTTGGTAATATTCTGGCTAGTTTTGTAAGCTACTACTCACTGATTTTGGATCGTGTTCCGATCCGACCGTTTCGGGAACCCAGAGGTCTAGTTGCGGGGAACTCAATAAAACTCGCAGTTTTCGCCTATTCCGTCCAGGTTTGTATGCTATTAGTCACTTATTTTGGCTCCTCCTACGATCCGAATGTTTTGGGAACCTTGGGGTCCGGTTACGGAGAACTCATCAAAACTCACAGTTTTGGCCTATTCTGGCTAAGTTTGTATGCTAGTAGTCACTGATTTTTGGTCCTCCTGCGATCCGAACGTTTCGGGATCCCTGGGGTCCACTTAGTGGGAACTCATCAAAACTCTCAGTTTCGGCCTATCCTCGCTAGGTTTGTATGCTATTAGTAACTCATTTTGGGTCCTCCTGCGGTGCGAACGTTTCGGGTACCCCGTGGTCCGGTTACGGAGAACTCTTCAAAACTCGCAGTTTTGTCCTATTCCGCCTAGTTTTCTGTGCTATTAGTCACTGATTTTGGGTCCCGCCGTGATTCGAACGTTTCGGGAACCACGGGGTCCGGTTACGGGGAACTCGTGAAAACTCACAATTTTGGCCTATTCCGGCCCCTTTTGTATGCTATTAGTCATTGATTTCGAGCCGATGTGTTCCGAATGTTTCAGGAACCCTTGGGCCGATTACGCGGAACTCGTCAAAACAAGCAGGCCTATTCCTGCCAGTTTTGTATGTTATTAGTCAATGATTTTGCGTCCCGCTGTGAGCCGAGCATTTCCGGAACCTCGTGGTCCAGTTACGGGGAACTCGTGGAAACTCGCAGTTCTGGCCTATTCCCGCCAGTTTTGTATCCTATTAGTCATTGATTTTTGGTCCCGATGTGATCCGAATGTTTCGGGAACCCCGGGGTCCGATTATGGGGAACTCGTCAAAATTCACAATTTTTGCCTATTCTGCCGTGTTTTGTATGCTATTACTCACTGATTTTGGGTCCCGCTGCGATCCAAATGGTTCGGGAACCCCGGGGTTCGGTTAGGGGAACTCGTCAAAACTCGTAGTTTTGGCCTATTCTGGCTATGTTTGTATGCTATTAGTTACTTATTTTGGGTCCTTCCACGATCCGAACATTTCGGGAACCTTGAGGTCCGGTTACAGAGAACTCATCAAACCTCGCAATTTTGGCCTATTCTGTCCAGTTTTGATGCTATTAGTTACTTATTTTGGGTCCTCCCGTGATCCGAAAGTTTCGGGAACCTTGAGGACCGGTTACGGGGAACTCGTGAAAACTCGCAGTTTTGGCCTATTCCAGCTAGTTTTGTATGCTATTAGTGAGTGATTTCGTGTCCCGATGTGATCGGAATGTTTCAGGAACCCTTTGGCCGGTTACAGGAACTCGTCAAAACTCACAGTTTTGGCCTATTCGGGCTAGTTTTGTATGCTATTAGTCACTGATTTTGGGTCCCGCTGTGAGCCGAGCGTTTCCGGAACCTCGAGGATCCGGTTGTGGGGAACTCATGAAAACTCGCAGTTCTGGCCTATTCCCGTCAATTTTGTATCATATTAGTCATTGATTATTGGTCCCGATGGGATCCGAACGTTTCGGGAACCCCGGGGTCCACTTATGGGGAACTCGTCAAAACTCGCAGTTTTGGCCTATTGTGGCGAGTTTTGTATGCTATTACTCACTCAGTTTGGGTCCCGTTGCGATCCAAATGTTTCGGGAACCCCGAGGTCCGGTAACCTGGAACTCGTCAAAACTCATAGTTTTGGTCTATTCTGGCGAGTTTTGTATGATATTACTCACTGATTTTAGGTTCCTCTTCGATCCGAACGTTTCGGGAACCCCGGGGTCCGGTTATTGGGAACTCGTCAAAACTTGCAGTTTTGGCCTGTTCTAGCGAGTTCTGTATGCTATTACTCACTGATTTTGGGTCCCACTGCGATCTGAACATTTCGGGAACCCCGGGATCCAGTTACGGGGAACTCGTCGAAACTCGTAGTTTTGGTCTATTGTAGCCAGTTTTGTATGGTATTACTCACAGATTTTGGGTCCCACTGCAATCCGAACGTTTCGGGAACCCTGGGGTTCGGTTACGTGGCAATCGTGAAAACTCGCAGTTTTGGTCTATTCTGGCCAGTTTTGTATGCTATTAGTCACTGATTTTGGGTCCTGCTGTGATCCGAACGTTTCGGGAACCTTGGGGTCCGCTTCTCGGAACTCGGCAAAAATCGCAGTTTTGGCATATTGTGGCCAATTTTGTATGCTATTAGTCATTGATTTTGGGTCCCGCTGCGATTTGAATGTTTCGGGAACCCCAGGGTCTGGTTACGTGGAACCCATCAAAACTCATAGTTTGGTAATATTCTGGCTAGTTTTGTAAGCTACTACTCACTGATTTTGGATCGTGTTCCGATCCGACCGTTTCGGGAACCCAGAGGTCTAGTTGCGGGGAACTCATCAAAACTCGCAGTTTTCGCCTATTCCGTCCAGGTTTGTATGCTATTAGTCACTTATTTTGGCTCCTCCTACGATCCGAATGTTTTGGGAACCTTGGGGTCCGGTTACGGAGAACTCATCAAAACTCGCAGTTTTGGCCTATTCTGGCTAAGTTTGTATGCTATTAGTCACTGATTTTTGGTCCTCCTGCGATCCGAACGTTTCGGGATCCCTGGGGTCCACTTAGTGGGAACTCATCAAAACTCTCAGTTTCGGCCTATCCTCGCTAGGTTTGTATGCTATTAGTAACTCATTTTGGGTCCTCCTCCGGTGCGAACGTTTCAGGTACCCCGTGGTCCGGTTACGGAGAACTCTTCAAAACTCGCAGTTTTGTCCTATTCCGCCTAGTTTTCTGTGCTATTAGTCACTGATTTTTGGTCCCGCCGTGATCCGAACGTTTCGGGAACCACGGGGTCCGGTTACGGGGAACTCATGAAAACTCACAATTTTGGCCTATTCCGGCCCCTTTTGTATGCTATTACTCACTGATTTTGGTTCCCGCTGCGATCCAAATGGTTCGGGAACCCCGGGGTCTAGTTACGGAGAACTCGTCAAAACTCGCAGTTTTGGCCAATTCTGGCTAGGTTTGTATGCTATTAGTTACTTATATTCGGGTCCTCCCGCGATCCCAACATTTCGGGAACCTTGAGTTCCGGTTACACAGAACTCGTCAAACCTCACAATTTTGGCGTATTCTGTCTAGTTTTCGATGCTATTAGTTACTTATTTTGGGTCCTCCCGCGATCCGAATGTTTCGGGAACCTTGAGGACCGCTTACGGGGAACTCGTGAAAACTCGCAGTTTTGGCCTATTCCGGCTAGTTTTGTATGCTACTTGTCAGTGATTTCGTGTCCCGATGTGATCCGAATGTTTCGGGAACCCTTGGGCCGGTTACAGGAAACTCGTCAAAACACGCAGTTTTGGCCAATTCCGGCCAGTTTTGTATGCTATTAGTCACTGATATTGGGTCCCGCTGTGAGCCGAGCGTTTCCTGAACCTCGGGTGTCCGGTTATGGGGAACTCGTGAAAATTCGTAGTTCTGGCCTATTCCCCCCAGTTTTGTATCGTATTAGTCATTGATTATTGTGTTGGAAATATGCCCTAGAGGCAATAATAAATTAGTTATTATTATATTTCTTAGTTCATGATAATCGTTTATTATCCATGCTATAATTGTATTGATTGGAAACACAATACTTGTGTGGATACATAGACAAAACACTGTCCCTAGTAAGCCTCTAGTTGACTAGCTCGTTGATCAAAGATGGTCAAGGTTTCCTGGCCATGGGCAAGTGTTGTCACTTGATAATGGGATCACATCATTAGGAGAATCATGTGATGGACTAGACCCAAACTAATAGACGTAGCATGTTGATCGTGTCATTTTGTTGCTACTGTTTTCTGCGTGTCAAGTATTTATTCCTATGACCATGAAATCATATAACTCACTGACACCGGAGGAATGCTTTGTGTGTATCAAACGTTGCAACGTAACTGGGTGACTATAAAGATGCTCTACAGGTATCTCCGAAGGTGTTAGTTGAGTTAGTATGGATCAAGACTGGGATTTGTCACTCCGTGTGAACGGAGAGGTATCTCGGGGCCCACTCGGTAATACAACATCACACACAAGCCTTGCAAGCAATGTAACTTAGTGTAAGTTGCGGGATCTTGTATTACGGAACGAGTAAAGAGACTTGCCAGTAAACGAGATTGAAATAGGTATACGGATACTGACGATCGAATCTCGGGCAAGTAACATACCGAAGGACAAAGGGAATGACATACGGGATTATATGAATCCTTGGCACTGAGGTTCAAACGATAAGATCTTCGTAGAATATGTAGGATCCAATATGGGCATCCAGGTCCCGCTATTGGATATTGACCGAGGAGTCTCTCGGGTCATGTCTACATAGTTCTCGAACCCGCAGGGTCTGCACACTTAAGGTTCGACGTTGTTTTATGCGTATTTGAGTTATATGGTTGGTTACCGAATGTTGTTCGGAGTCCCGGATGAGATCACGGACGTCACGAGGGTTTCCGGAATGGTCCGGAAACGAAGATTGATATATAGGATGACCTCATTTGGTTACCGGAAGGTTTTCGTGCATTACCGGAAAGGTTTCGGGCTCATCGGTAGTGTACCGGGAGTGCCGGGAGGGGTGCCGGGGACCATCGGGAGGGGTGTCACGCCCCAAGGGGTCTCATGGGCTATGGGAAGATATAAACCAGCCCCTAGTGGGCTGGAATAAGTTCCCACTAAGGCCCATAAGGTTTGAGAAGGAAAAAACACAAGGTGGAAAGAGTTTCCAAGTGGGAAGGTGGAATCCTACTCCAAGTAGGATTGGAGTAGGACTCCTCCACCTCCAATTTCGGCCAAACCTTTAGGTTTTGAGGCTGCCTCCTCCCCTCCCTCCCACCTATATATACGGAGGTTTTAGGGCTGATTTGAGACGACTTTTCTCACGGCTGCCCGACCACATACCTCCATAGTTTTTCCTCTAGATCGCGTTTCTGCGGAGCTCGGGCGGAGCCCTGCTGAGACAAGATCATCACCAACCTCCGGAGCGCCGTCACGCTGCCGGAGAACTCTTCTACCTCTCCGCCTCTCTTGCTGGATCAAGAAGGCCGAGATCATCGTCGAGCTGTACGTGTGCTGAACGCGGAGGTGCCGTCCGTTCGGTACTAGATCGTGGGACTGATCGCGGGATTGTTCGCGGGGCGGATCGAGGGACGTGAGGACGTTCCACTACATCAACCGCGTTCACTAAACGCTTCTGCTGTACGATCTACAAGGGTACGTAGATCACTCATCCCCTCTCGTAGATGGACATCACCATGATAGGTCTTCGTGCGCGTAGGAAAATTTTTGTTTCCCTTGCGACGTTCCCCAACAGTGGCATCATGAGCTAGGTTCATGCGTAGATGTCTTCTCGAGTAGAACACAAAAGTTTTTGTGGGCGGTGATGTGCGTTTTGCTGCCCTCCTTAGTCTTTTCTTGATTCCGCGGTATTGTTGGATTGAAGCGGCTTGGACCGACATTACTCGTACGCTTACGAGAGACTGGTTTCATCGCTACGAGTAACCCCGTTGCTCAAAGATGACTGGCAAGTGTCGGTTTCTCCAACTTTAGTTGAATCGGATTTGACCGAGGAGGTCCTTGGATGAGGTTAAATAGCAACTCATATATCTCCGTTGTGGTGTTTGCGTAAGTAAGATGCGATCCTACTAGATACCCATGGTCACCACGTAAAACATGCAACAACAAAATTAGAGGACGTCTAACTTGTTTTTGCAGGGTATGCTTGTGATGTGATATGGCCAACGATGTGATGTGATATATTGGATGTATGAGATGATCATGTTGTAATAGATAATATCTACTTGCACGTCGATGGTACGGCAACCGGCAGGAGCCATAGGGTTGTCTTTATAACTAACGTTTGTGCTTGCAGATGCGTTTACTATTTTGCTAGGACGTAGCTTTAGTAGTAATAGCATGAGTAGCACGACAACCCCGATGGCGACACGTTGATGGAGATCATGGTGTGACGCCGGTGACAAGAAGATCGTGCCGGTGCTTTGGTGATGGAGATCAAGAAGCACGTGATGATGGCCATATCATGTCACTTATAAATTGCATGTGATGTTAATCCTTTTATGCACCTTATTTTGCTTAGAACGACGGTAGCATTATGAGGTGATCTCTCACTAAAATTTCAAGACGAAATTGTGTTCTCCCCGACTGTGCACCGTTGCTACAGTTCGTCGTTTCGAGACACCACGTGATGATCGGGTGTGATAGACTCAACGTTCACATACAACGGGTGCAAAACAGTTGCGCACGCGGAACACTCGGGTTAAGCTTGACGAGCCTAGCATGTGCAGACATGGCCTCGGAACACATGAGACTGAAAGGTCGAGCATGAATCGTATAGTTGATATGATTAGCATAGAGATGCTTACCACTGAAACTATTCTCGACTCACATGATGATCGGACTTGAGATAGTGGATTTGGATCATGTACCACTCAAATGACTAGAGAGATGTACTTTTTGAGTGGGAGTTCTTAAGTAATATGATTAATTGAACTAATTGTCATGAACATAGTCTAATGGTCTTTGCGAATTACGATGTAGCTTGCGCTGTAGCTCTACTATTTTATATGTTCCTAGAGAAAATTTAGTTGAAAGTTGATAGTAGCAAACTTTGCAGACTGAGTCTGTAAAACCGAGGATTGTCCTCGTTGCTGCACAGAAGGCTTATGTCCTTAATGCACCACTCGGTGTGCTGCACCTCGAGCGTCGTCTGTGGATGCTGTGAACATCCGACATACACGTTTCTGATGACTACACGATAGTTCAGTACAAAAATACTTAATGGCTTAGAAGCAAGGCGCCGAAAACGTTGTAAAACGTCACGGAACATAAGTGATGTTCTAAAGAGATGAAATTGTGATTTCATGCTTGTGCCCTTGTTAAGAGGTACAAGACCTCCAACAAGATTCTTTGTCCACAAAGTAAAGGAGAAAGGCTCAATCGTTGAGCGTGTGCTCAGATTGTCTGAGTACGACAATCACTTGAATCAAGTGGGAGTTAATCTTCCAGATGAGATAGTGATGGTTCTCCAAAGTCACTGCCACCAAGCTGTGAGAGCTTCGTGATGAACTATAACATATCAAGGATAGATACAATGATCCTTGAGCGATTCACAATGTTTGACACTGCGAAAGTAGAAATCAAGAAGGAGCATCAATAGTTGATGGTTAGTAAAACCACTAAGTTTCAAGAAAGGCGAGGGCTAGGAGGGATACTTCGTGAAACGGCAAAACAGTTGCTGCGCTAATGAAGAGACCCAAGATTAAACCCAAACCCGAGACTAAGTGCTTCTGTAATGAGGGGAACAGTCACTAAGGCGGAGCAACTCTAGATACTTGGTAGATAAGTGGGCTGGCAAAAGTCGAAAGAAGTATATTTGATATACATGATATTGATGTGTACTTTACTAGTACTCCTAGTAGCATAAGGGTATTGGATACCGGTTCGGTTGCTACGTGATTAGTAACACGAAATGAAAGCTACGGCATAAATGGAGACTAGCTAAAGGCGAGGTGATGATACGTGTTGGAAGTGTTTCCAAGGTTGATATGATCAAACGTCGCACGCTCCCTCTACCATCGGGATTGGTGTTAAACCTAAATAATCGTTATTTGGTGCTTGCGTTAAGCATGAACATGATTGGATCGTGTTTATTGCAATACGATTATTCATTTAAAGAGAATAATGGTTACTCTATTTGCTTGAATAATCACCTTCAATGGTTTATTGAATCTCGATCGTAGTGTTACACATGTTCATGATATTGGTGCCAAAAGATACGAGTTAATGATGATAGTACCACTTACTTGTGGCACTGCCGCTTGAGTCATGTTAGTATAAATTGCATGAAGAGGCTCCATGCTGATGGATCTTTGTACTCACCTGATTTCGAATCACTAGTGACATGCAAATCATACCACATGAGCAAGGCCTTGTTTTCATTGAGATGAAACAAGATAGTAACTTGTTGGAAGTGATACATTTTGATGTATGCAGTCCAATGGGTGCTGAGGCACGCAGTGGATATCATTATGTTCTTACTTCAATGATGATTTGAGTAGATACTAGAGTATTTACTTAATGAATCACAAGTCTGAAATATTGTAAAGTTCAATTCTGTTTCGGAGTGAAGTTCGTCGTAACAAGAGGATAAACTGTCTACGATATGATCATAGAAATGAATATCTGAGTTACGAGTTTTGGTACGCAGTTAAGACAATGTGGAAATTGTTTCGCAGTTCATGCCACCTGGAACATCATAGTGTGATGATGTGTCTGAACGTCATAGCCACGCACTATTTGGTATGGTGCATACTATGATGTCTCTTATCAAATTACCACTATCGTTTATGGGTTATGCATTAGAGACAACCGCATTCACTTTAAATAGGGCACCACGTATTTCCGTTGAGATGACACAGGATAGACTGAGGTTTAGAGAAATCTAAACTGTCGTTTCTTGAAAGTTTGGGGCTTCGACACTTATATGAAAAAGTTTCAGTCTGATAAGCTCGAACCCAAAGCGGATAAATGCATCTTCATAGGATATCCAAAACAGTTGGGTACATCTCCTATCTCAGATCCGAAAGCAAAGTATTTGTTTCTAGAAACGGATCCTTTCTCGAGAAAAGGTTTCTCTCGAAAGAATTTAGTGGGAAGGGTAGTAGAACTTGATGAGGTTATTGAACCATCACTTCAACCAGTGTGTAGCAGGGTGCAGGAAGTTGTTCCTGTGCCGCCTACACCAATTGAAGTGGAAGCTGATGATGGTGATCATCGAGCATCGGATCAAGTTACTACAAGTCTCGTAGGTTGACAAGGTCGCGTACTACTACAGAGTGGTACGGTAACCCTGTCTTGGAGGTCATGTTGTCGAGCAACAGTGAACCTACGAGTTATGGAGATAGCGATGGTGGGCCCGGATTCCGACAAATGGCTGGAAGCCATGAAATCCGAGAGAGGATCCATGTATGAAAACAAAGTGTAGACTTCGGAAGAACTACTTGATGGTCAGAGGACTATTGAGTAAAGATGGATCTTTAAAGGAAAACAGACGATGATGGTGATAAGTCACTATTAAGAAAAGCTCGACTTGTCGCAAAGATGTTTTCGATAAGATCAAACAGTTGACTATGATGAGACTTTCTCACTCGTAGCGATGCTAAAAGTCTGTTAGAATTATGTTAGTTGTTGATGCATTATTTATGAAATATTGCACGTAGGATGTCAAAACATTGTTTTCTCGACGGTTTCCTTGAGCAAACATTGTATGTGATACAACCAGAAGGTTTTGTCGATCCTAAAGGTACTAGCAAGTATGCAAGCTCCAGTGATCCTTCAATGGACTGGTGCAAGCATCTCGGAGTTGGAATATACACTTTGATGAGATGATCAAAGATTTTGGGTTTGTACAAGGTTTATGAGAAACTTGTATTTCCAAAGAAGTGAGTGGGAGCACTATAGAATTTCTGATAAGTATATGTGGTTGACATATTGTGGATCAGAAGTGATGTAGAATCTCTGTAAAGCATATAAGGTTGTTTGAAAGGAGTTTTCAAAAGAATACCTGGATTGCGCTACTTGAACATTGAGCATCAAAGATCTATGGAGATAGATCAAAAGCACTTAATGAAAGTTTCAATAAAATGCATGCCTTGACAAGTTTCTGAAGGAGTTCAAAATAGATCAGCGAAGAAAGAGTTCTTGGTTGCGTTGTGAGGTATGAATTTGAGTAAGACTCAAAACCCGACCACGGCAGAATAAAGAGAATAGACGAAGGTCGTCTTCTATGCCTTAGCCGTAGAATCTAAAGTATGCCATGCTGTGTACTGCACCTGATGTGTGCCTTGACTCAAAGTATGTTGAGAGGTACAGAGAGTGATCCATGATTGAATCACTAGCAGCGGTCAAAATGTATCCTTAGTAACTAATGGACTAAGGAATTTTTCTCGATTATGGAGGTGGTTAAAGAGTTTGTCGTAAAGGGTTACGTCAATGCAAGCTTTGACACTAATCCGGATAACTATGAGTAGTGAAACGGATTCGTATAGTAGAGTAGATATTTGGAGCATTTCCGAATAGCACGTAGTAGCAGCATCTATAAGATGACATAAAGATTTGTAAAGAACGCACGAATCTGAAAGTTTCAGAACCGTTGACTAAAACCTCTATCACGAGCAAGACGTGATCAGACCCCATAACCTCTATCGCAGTTTTGGCATATTGTGGCCAATTTTGTATGCTATTAGTCATTGATTTTGGGTCCCGCTGCGATTTGAATGTTTCGGGAACCCCAGGGTCTGGTTACGTGGAACCCATCAAAACTCATAGTTTGGTAATATTCTGGCTAGTTTTGTAAGCTACTACTCACTGATTTTGGATCGTGTTCCGATCCGACCGTTTCGGGAACCCAGAGGTCTAGTTGCGGGGAACTCATCAAAACTCGCAGTTTTCGCCTATTCCGTCCAGGTTTGTATGCTATTAGTCACTTATTTTGGCTCCTCCTACGATCCGAATGTTTTGGGAACCTTGGGGTCCGGTTACGGAGAACTCATCAAAACTCGCAGTTTTGGCCTATTCTGGCTAAGTTTGTATGCTATTAGTCACTGATTTTTGGTCCTCCTGCGATCCGAACGTTTCGGGATCCCTGGGGTCCACTTAGTGGGAACTCATCAAAACTCTCAGTTTCGGCCTATCCTCGCTAGGTTTGTATGCTATTAGTAACTCATTTTGGGTCCTCCTCCGGTGCGAACGTTTCGGGTACCCCGTGGTCCGGTTACGGAGAACTCTTCAAAACTCGCAGTTTTGTCCTATTCCGCCTAGTTTTCTGTGCTATTAGTCACTGATTTTTGGTCCCGCCGTGATCCGAACGTTTCGGGAACCACGGGGTCCGGTTACGGGGAACTCATGAAAACTCACAATTTTGGCCTATTCCGGCCCCTTTTGTATGCTATTACTCACTGATTTTGGTTCCCGCTGCGATCCAAATGGTTCGGGAACCCCGGGGTCTAGTTACGGAGAACTCGTCAAAACTCGCAGTTTTGGCCAATTCTGGCTAGGTTTGTATGCTATTAGTTACTTATATTCGGGTCCTCCCGCGATCCCAACATTTCGGGAACCTTGAGTTCCGGTTACACAGAACTCGTCAAACCTCACAATTTTGGCGTATTCTGTCTAGTTTTCGATGCTATTAGTTACTTATTTTGGGTCCTCCCGCGATCCGAATGTTTCGGGAACCTTGAGGACCGCTTACGGGGAACTCGTGAAAACTCGCAGTTTTGGCCTATTCCGGCTAGTTTTGTATGCTACTTGTCAGTGATTTCGTGTCCCGATGTGATCCGAATGTTTCGGGAACCCTTGGGCCGGTTACAGGAAACTCGTCAAAACACGCAGTTTTGGCCAATTCCGGCCAGTTTTGTATGCTATTAGTCACTGATATTGGGTCCCGCTGTGAGCCGAGCGTTTCCTGAACCTCGGGTGTCCGGTTATGGGGAACTCGTGAAAATTCGTAGTTCTGGCCTATTCCCCCCAGTTTTGTATCGTATTAGTCATTGATTATTGTGTTGGAAATATGCCCTAGAGGCAATAATAAATTAGTTATTATTATATTTCTTAGTTCATGATAATCGTTTATTATCCATGCTATAATTGTATTGATTGGAAACACAATACTTGTGTGGATACATAGACAAAACACTGTCCCTAGTAAGCCTCTAGTTGACTAGCTCGTTGATCAAAGATGGTCAAGGTTTCCTGGCCATGGGCAAGTGTTGTCACTTGATAATGGGATCACATCATTAGGAGAATCATGTGATGGACTAGACCCAAACTAATAGACGTAGCATGTTGATCGTGTCATTTTGTTGCTACTGTTTTCTGCGTGTCAAGTATTTATTCCTATGACCATGAAATCATATAACTCACTGACACCGGAGGAATGCTTTGTGTGTATCAAACGTTGCAACGTAACTGGGTGACTATAAAGATGCTCTACAGGTATCTCCGAAGGTGTTAGTTGAGTTAGTATGGATCAAGACTGGGATTTGTCACTCCGTGTGAACGGAGAGGTATCTCGGGGCCCACTCGGTAATACAACATCACACACAAGCCTTGCAAGCAATGTAACTTAGTGTAAGTTGCGGGATCTTGTATTACGGAACGAGTAAAGAGACTTGCCAGTAAACGAGATTGAAATAGGTATACGGATACTGACGATCGAATCTCGGGCAAGTAACATACCGAAGGACAAAGGGAATGACATACGGGATTATATGAATCCTTGGCACTGAGGTTCAAACGATAAGATCTTCGTAGAATATGTAGGATCCAATATGGGCATCCAGGTCCCGCTATTGGATATTGACCGAGGAGTCTCTCGGGTCATGTCTACATAGTTCTCGAACCCGCAGGGTCTGCACACTTAAGGTTCGACGTTGTTTTATGCGTATTTGAGTTATATGGTTGGTTACCGAATGTTGTTCGGAGTCCCGGATGAGATCACGGACGTCACGAGGGTTTCCGGAATGGTCCGGAAACGAAGATTGATATATAGGATGACCTCATTTGGTTACCGGAAGGTTTTCGTGCATTACCGGAAAGGTTTCGGGCTCATCGGTAGTGTACCGGGAGTGCCGGGAGGGGTGCCGGGGACCATCGGGAGGGGTGTCACGCCCCAAGGGGTCTCATGGGCTATGGGAAGATATAAACCAGCCCCTAGTGGGCTGGAATAAGTTCCCACTAAGGCCCATAAGGTTTGAGAAGGAAAAAACACAAGGTGGAAAGAGTTTCCAAGTGGGAAGGTGGAATCCTACTCCAAGTAGGATTGGAGTAGGACTCCTCCACCTCCAATTTCGGCCAAACCTTTAGGTTTTGAGGCTGCCTCCTCCCCTCCCTCCCACCTATATATACGGAGGTTTTAGGGCTGATTTGAGACGACTTTTCTCACGGCTGCCCGACCACATACCTCCATAGTTTTTCCTCTAGATCGCGTTTCTGCGGAGCTCGGGCGGAGCCCTGCTGAGACAAGATCATCACCAACCTCCAGAGCGCCGTCACGCTGCCGGAGAACTCTTCTACCTCTCCGTCTCTCTTGCTGGATCAAGAAGGCCGAGATCATCGTCGAGCTGTACGTGTGCTGAACGCGGAGGTGCCGTCCGTTCGGTACTAGATCGTGGGACTGATCGCGGGACTGTTCGCGGGGCGGATCGAGGGACGTGAGGACGTTCCACTACATCAACCGCGTTCACTAAACGCTTCTGCTGTATGATCTACAAGGGTACGTAGATCACTCATCCCCTCTCGTAGATGGACATCACCATGATAGGTCTTCGTGCGCGTAGGAAATTTTTTGTTTCCCTTGCGACGTTCCCCAACATATTGGTCCCGATGCAATCCGAACGTTTCGGGAACCCCGGGGTCCGGTTATGGGGAACTCGTCAAAACTCGCAGTTTTGGCCTATTGTGGCGAGTTTTGTATGCTATTACTCACTCAGTTTGGGTCCCGTTGCGATCCAAATGTTTCGGGAACCCCGAGGACCGGTAACCTGGAACTCGTCAAAACTCGCAGTTTTGGTCTATTCTAGCGAGTTTTGTATGCTATTACTCACTGATTTTGGGTCCCTCTTCGATCCGAACGTTTTGGGAACCCGGGGTCCGGTTACCTGGAACTCGTCAAAACTCGCAGTTTTGGCCCATTCCGGTCGGTTTTGTATGCTATTAGTCACTGATTTTGGGTCCCCCTGTGATCCGAAAATTTTGGGAACCCCAGGGTCCGGTTATTGGGAACTCGTCAAAACTTGCAGTTTTGGCCTGTTCTAACGAGTTCTGTATGCTATTACTCACTGATTTTGGGTCCCACAGCGATGTGAACATTTCGGGAACCCCGGGGTCCGGTTACGGGGAACTCGTCGAAACTCGTAGTTTTGGTCTATTGTAGCGAGTTTTGTATGGTATTACTCACAGATTTTGGGTCCCACTCCAATCCAATCGTTTCGGGAACCCCGGGGTCCGGTTACGTGGCACTCATCAAAACTCGCAGTTTTGGCCTATTCTGGCCAGTTTTGTATGCTATTAGTCAATGATTTTGGGTCCTGCTGTGATCCGAACGTTTCGGGAACCTCGGGGTCCGGTTACAGGGAACTCGTAAAAAATCGCAGTTTTGGCATATTGTGTCCAATTTTGTATGCTATTAGTCATTGATTTTGGGTCCCGCTGCGATTCAAACGTTTCGGGAACCCCAGGTTCTGTTTACGTGGAACCCATCAAAACTCACAGTTTGTCCTATTCTGGCTAGTTTTCTAAGCTACTACTCACTGATTTTGGATCCTGTTGCGATCCGACCGTTTCAGGAACCCAGAGGTCTAGTTGCGGGGAATTCATCAAAACTCGCAGTTTTGGCCAATTCCGTCCAGGTTTGTATGCTTGAACTTATTTTGGGTCCTCCTACGATCCGAATGTTTTGGGAAGCTTGGGGTCCCGTTACGGAGAACTCGTCAAAACTCGCAGTTTTGGCCTATTCTGGCTAAGTTTGTATGCTATTACTCACTGATTTTTGGTCCTCCTGCGATCCGAACGTTTCGGGATCCCTGGGTCCACTTAGTGGGAACTCATGAAAACTCTTAGTTTTGGCCTATCCTCGCTAGGTTTGTATGCTATTAGTCACTCTTTTTGGGTCCTCCTACGGTGCGAACGTTCCGGGAACCCCGTGGTCCGGTTATGGAGAACTCTTCAAAACTCGCAGTTTTGTGCTATTTGTTGGGGAACGCCGCATGGGAAACAAAAATTTTCCTATGCGCACGAAGACCTATCATGGTGATGTCCATCTACGAGAGGGGATATTCGATCTACGTACCCTTGTAGACCGTACAGCAGAAGCGTTAGTGAATGTGGTTGATGTAGTGGAACGTCCTCACGTCCCTCGATCCGCCCCGCGAACCGTCCCGCGATCAGTCCCACGATCTAGTGCCGAACGGACGGCACCTCCGCGTTCAGCACATGTACAGCTCGATGATGATCTCGGCCTTCTTGATCCAGCAAGAGAGACGGAGAGGTAGATGAGTTCTCCGGCAGCGTGACGGCGCTCCGGAGGTTGGTGGTGATCTTATCTCAGCAGGGCTCCGCCCGAGCTCCGCAGAAACGCGATCTAGAGGTGAAACTGTGGAGATATGTGGTCGGGCTGCCGTGGCAAAGTTGTGTCAAATCATCCCTGAAACCTCCGTATATATAGGGGGAAGAGGGGGAGCCTTGCCTTGGGGTCCAAGGACCCCCAAGGAGTTCGGAAGAGCCAAGGGGGGCAACCCTCCCCTTCCAAACCGAGTCCAACTAGGTTTGGAAGGAGGAGTCCTTCCCCCTTTTCCCACCTCCTCTTTTTTTTCTTTTCTCTTTGATTTTCTTCCTATGGCGCATAGGGCCTTCTTGGGCTGTCCCACTAGCCCACTAAGGGCTGGTGCGCCACCCCCAAGGCCTATGGGCTTCCCCGGGGTGGGTTGCCCCCCCCCGGTGAACACCCGGAACCCATTCGTCATTCCCGGTACATTCCCGGTAACTCCGAAAACCTTCCGGTAATCAAATGAGGTCATCCTATATATCAATCTTCGTTTCCAGACCATTCCGGAAACCCTCGTGATGTCCGTGATCTCATCCGGGACTCCGAACAATATTCGGTAACCAACCATATAACTCAAATACGCATAAAACAACGTCGAACCTTAAGTGTGCAGACCCTGCAGGTTCGAGAACTATGTAGACATGACCCGAGAGACTCCTCGGTGAATATCCAATAGCGGGACCTGGATGTCCATATTGGATCGTACATATTCTACGAAGATCTTATCGTTTGAACCTCAGTGCCAAGGATTCATATAATCCCGTATGTCATTCCCTTTGTCCTTCGGTATGTTACTTGCCCGAGATTCGATCGTCAGTATCCGCATACCTATTCCAATCTCGTTTACCGGCAAGTCTCTTTACTCGTTTCGTAATACAAGATCCCGTAACTTACACTAAGTCACATTGTTTGCAAGGCTTGTGTGTGATGTTGTATTACCGAGTGGGCCCCGAGATACCTCTCCGTCACACGGAGTGACAAATCCCAGTCTCGATCCATACTAACTCAACGAGCACCTTCGGAGATACCTGCAGAGCATCTTTATAGTCACCCAGTTACGTTGCGACGTTTGATACACACAAAGTATTCCTCCGTTGTCAGTGAGTTATATGATCTCATGGTAATAGGAACAAATACTTGACACACAGAAAACAGTAGCAACAAAATGACACGATCAACATGCTACGTCTATTAGTTTGGGTCTAGTCCATCACGTGATTCTCCTAATGACGTGATCCAGTTACCAAGCAACAACACGTTGTTTATAATCAGAAGACACTGACTATCTTTGTTCAACTGGCTAGCCAACTAGAGGCTTGCTAGGGACAGTGTTTTGTCTATGTATCCACACATGTATATAAGTCTTCATTCAATACAATTATAGCATGGATAATAAACGATTATCTTGATACAGGAATTATAATAATAACTATATTTATTATTGCCTCTAGGGCATAATTCCAACAGTCTCCCACTTGCACTAGAGTCAATAATCTAGACTTCACATCATCATGCGAATTACATTGTAATAAATCTAACACCCATACAGTTCTGGTGTTGATCATGCTTTTCCCGTGGAAGAGGTTTAGTCAGCGGGTCTGCTACATTCAGATCCGTGTGCACTTTGCATATATTTACGTCCTCCCCTTCGACATAGTCGCGGATGAGGTTGAAGCGTCGTTTGATGTGTCTGGACTTCTTGTGAAACCGTGGTTCCTTTGCTAGGGCAATGGCACCCGTGTTGTCACAGAACAAGGTTATTGGATTCAGTGCGCTTGGCACCACTCCAAGATCCGTCATGAACTGCTTCATCTAGACACCCTCCTTAGCCGCCTCTGAGGCAGCCATGTACTCCGCTTCACATGTAGAATCTGCTATGACGCTCTGCTTGGAACTGCACCAGCTTACCGCACCCCCATTAAGAATAAATACGTATCCAGTCTGCGACTTAGAGTCGTCCGGATCTGTGTCAAAGCTTGCATCGACGTAACCTTTTACGGCGAGCTCTTCGTCACCTCCATACACGAGAAACATCTCCTTAGTCCTTTTCAGGTACTTCAGGATATTCTTGACCGCCGTCTAGTGATCCACTCCTGGATTACTCTGGAACCTACCTGCCAGACTTATGGCCAGGCTAACGTCCGGTCTAGTGCACATCATTGCATACATGATAGAACCTATGGCTGAAGCATAGGGGACGGTGCTCATATGCTCTCTATCCTCATCAGTTGCTGGGCACCGAGTCTTACTCAATCTCGTACCTTGTAAAACTGGCAAGAACCCTTTCTTGGACTGTTCCATTTTGAACCTCTTCAAAACTTTATCAAGGTATGTGATTTGTGAAAGTCCTATCAGGCGTTTTGATCCATCCCTGTAGATCTTAATGCCTACAATGTAAGCAGCTTCTCCTAGGTCCTTCATAGAGAAACTTTTATTCAAGTAATCCTTTATGCTCTCCAAAAACTCTACGTTGTTTCCAATCAGCAATATGTCATCCACATATAATATTAGAAACGCCACAGAGCTCCCACTCACTTTCTTGTAAATACAAGATTCTCCAACCACTTGTATAAACCCAAATGCTTTGATCACCTCATCAAAGCGTTTGTTCCAACTCCGAGATGCTTGCACCTGTCCATAAATGGATCGCTGGAGCTTGCACACCTTGTTAGCATTCTTAGGATCGACAAAACCTTCAGGTTGCATCATATACAACTCTTCCTTAAGGAAACCGTTAAGGAACGCCGTTTTGACATCCATCTGCCAGATTTCATAATCGAAAAATGCAGCTATTGCTAACATGATTTTGACGGACTTAAGCATCGCTACGGGTGAGAATGTCTCATCGTAGTCAACTCCTTGAACTTGTGAAAAACCCTTTGCCACAAGTCGAGCTGTATAAACGGTCACATTGCCGTCAGCGTCCGTCTTCCTCTTAAAGATCCATTTGTTCTGAATAGCCTTGCGGCCCTCAGGTAGTACTTCCAAAGTCCACTCTTTGTTCTCATACATGGATCCTATCTCGGACTTCATGGCTTCTAGCCATTTGTTGGAATCTGGGCCCACCATTGCTTCTTCATAATTTGCAAGTTCATTGTTGTCTAACAACATGATTGACAAGATGGGATTACCGTACCACTCTGGAGCAGCACGTGGTCTCGTCGACCTGCGTGGTTCGACAGAAACTTGAACCGGAGTTTCATGATCATCATCATTAACTACCTCCTCAACCGGCGTCGCAACGACAGAGGTTTCCCCTTGCCCTGCGCCACCATCTAGAGGGATGAGAGGTTCGACAACCTCATCAAGTTCTATCTTCCTCCCACTCAATTCTCCCGAGAGAAACTCCTTCTCAAGAAAAGCTCCGTTTTTAGCAACAAACACTTTGCCCTCGGATTTGAGATAGAAGGTGTACCCAACTGTCTCTTTTGGGTAACTTATGAAGATGCACTTTTCCGCTTTGGGTTCCAGCTTTTCAGGCTGAAGCTTTTTGACATAAGCATCACATCCCCAAACTTTAAGAAACGACAACTTTGGCCTTTTGCCATACCACAGTTCGTATGGTGTCGTCTCAACTGATTTTGATGGTGCCCTATTTAAAGTGAATGCAACTGTTTCTAATGCATAACCCCAAAACGATAACAACAAATCGGTAAGAGACATCATAGATCGCACCATATCTAATAAAGTATGATTACAACGTTCGGACACACCATTATGCTGTGGTGTTCCAGGCGGTGTCAACTGTGAAACGATTCCACATTGTCTTAAGTGAGCACCAAACTCGAAACTCAGATATTCATCCCCACGATCAGACCGTAGGAACTTGATCTTCTTGTTACGATGATTTTCAACTTCACTCTGAAATTGCTTGAACTTTTCAAATGTTTCAGACTTGTGCTTCATTAAGTAGACATAACCATATCTACTCAAATCGTCAGTGAAGGTGAGAAAATAACGATATCCGCCGCGTGCCTCCACGCTCATCGGACCGCACACATGGGTATGTATGATTCTAACAAGTCACTTGCACGCTCCATTGTTCCGGAGAACGGAGTTTTAGTCATCTTGCCCATGAGGCATGGTTCGCACGTGTCAAGTGAATCAAAGTCAAGTGACTCCAAAAGTCCACCGGCATGGAGTTTCTTCATGCGCTTTACACCAACATGACCTAAGCGACAGTGCCACAAAAATATGGCGCTATCATTGTTAACTCTAACTCTTTTGGTCTCAATGTTATGTATGTGTGTATCACTATCAAGATTCAATATGAACAATCCTCTCACATTGGGTGCATGACCATAAAAGATGTTACTCATAGAAATAGAACTACCATTATTCTCTGACTTAAAAGAGTAACCGTCTCGCAATAAACAAGATCCAGATATAATGTTCATGCTCAACGCAGGCACTAAATAACAATGATTCAAGTTCACAACTAATCCTGATGGTAACTGAAGTGAAACTGTGCCGACGGCGATTGCATCAACCTTGGAACCATTTCCTACGCGCATCGTCACTTCATCTTTCGCCAGCCTTCGTCTATTCCACAGTTCCTGTTTCGAGTTGCAAATATGAGCAACAGAACCGGTATCGAATACCCATGCACTACTACGAGAGCCGGTTAAGTACACATCAATAACATGTATATCAAATATACCTGATTTTTCTTTGGCCGCCTTCTTATCTGCCAGATACTTGGGGCAGTTGCGCTTCCAGTGACCCATACCCTTGCAATAGTAACACTCTGTTTCAGGCTTAGGTCCAGCTTTGGGTTTCTTCGTCGGATTGGCAACAGGTTTGCCGCTCTTCTTTGAATTACCCTTCTTGCCTTTGTCGTTTCTCTTGAAACTAGTGGTCTTATTCACCATCAACACTTGATGCTCTTTACGGAGTTCAGACTCTGCGACTTTCAGCATTGCACTCGCCGGGTGACTTGTTCATCCCTTGCATGTTGTAGTTCAACACAAAGCCTTTATAGCTTGGCGGCAGTGATTGAAGGATTCTGTCAGTGATAGCCTCTTGCGGGAGTTCAATCCCCAGCTCAGCTAGACGGGTTGAGTACCCAGACATTTTGAGCACATGTTCACTGACAGACGAGTTCTCCTCCATCTTGCAAGCAAATAATTTATCGGAGGTCTCATACCTCTCGATCCGGGCGTTCTTCTGAAAATAAACTTCAACTCCTGGAACATCTCAAATGCTCCATGACGCTCAAAGCGACGTTGAAGTCCCGGTTCTAAGCCATACAAGACTACACATTGAACTACTGAGTAGTCCTCCTTACGTGTTAACCAAGCGTTCTTAACATCCTGGTCAGTCGTAGCGGGTGGTTCATCTCCTAGCGCAGCATTAAGGACATAATCCTTCTTCCCAGCTTGTAAGATTAGCTTAAGATTACGAGCCCAGTCTACAAAGTTGCTTCCATCATCTTTCAACTTAGCTTTCTCTAGGAACGTATTAAAATTCAGGGTGACTGTCGCGTGAGCCATGATCTACAACACAAATATATTCAAAGTGGACTTAGACTATGTTCAAGATAATTAGAGTTTAACTTAATCAAATTACTCGCTAAACTCCCACTCAAAAAGTACATCTCTCTAGTCATTTGAGTGGTTCATGATCCACTTACACTAGCTCAAGTCCGATCATCACGTGAGTTGAGTATAGTTTCAGTGGTAAGCATCCCTATGCTAATCATATCATCTATATGATTGATGATTGACCTTTCGGTCTCATGTGTTCTGAGGCCATGTCTGCACATGCTAGGCTCGTCAAGTTTAACCCGAGTGTTCCGCGTGCGCAACTGTTTTGCACCCGTTGTATGTGAACGTTGAGTCTATCACACCCGATCATCACGTGGTGTCTCGAAACGACGAACTGTAGCAACGGTGCACAGTCGGGGAGAACACAATTTCGTCTTGAAATTTTAGTGAGAGATCACCTCATAATGCTACCGTCGTTCTAAGCAAAATAAGGTGCATAAAAGGATTAACATCACATGCAATTCATAAGTGACATGATATGGCCCTCATTACGTGCTCCTTGATCTCCATCACCAAAGCACCAGCACGATCTTCTTGTCACCGGCGCCACACCATGATCTCCATCAACGTGTCGCCATCGGGGTTGTCGTGCTACTCATGCTATTACTACTAAAACTACATCCTAGCAAAATAGTAAACGCATCTGCAAGCACAAACGTTAGTTTAAAGACAACCCTATGGCTCCTGCCGGTTGCCGTACCATCCTCGTGCAAGTCGAATTTATCTATTACAACATGATCATCTCGTACATCCAATATATCACATCACAAGGATACCCTGGAAAAACAAGTTAGACGTCCTCTAATTTTGTTGTTGCATGTTTTACGTGGTGACCATGGGTATCTAGTAGTATCGCATCTTACTTACGGAAACACCACAACGGAGATATATGAATTGCTATTTAACCTCATCCAAGGACCTCCTCGGTCAAATCCGATTCAACTAAAGTTGGAGAAACTGACACTTGCCAGTCATCTTTGAGCAACGAGGTTATTCGTAGCGATGAAACCAGTCTCTCGTAAGCGTACGAGTAATGTCGGTCCAAGCCGCTTCAATCCAACAATACCGCGGAATCAAGAAAACACTAAGGAGGGCAGCAAAACGCACATCACCGCCCACAAAAACTTTTGTGTTCTACTCGAGAAGACATCTACGCATGAACCTAGCTCATGATGCCACTGTTGGGGAACGCCGCATGGGAAACAAAAATTTTCCTACGCGCACGAAGACCTATCATGGTGATGTCCATCTACGAGAGGGGATATTCGATCTACGTACCCTTGTAGACCGTACAGCAGAAGCGTTAGTGAACGCGGTTGATGTAGTGGAACGTCCTCACGTCCCTCGTTCCGCCCCGCGAACCGTCTCGCGATCAGTCCCACGATCTAGTGCCGAACGGACGGCACCTCCGCGTTCAGCACACGTACAGCTCGACGATGATCTCAGCCTTCTTGATCCAGCAAGAGAGACGGAGAGGTAGATGAGTTCTCCGGCAGCGTGACGGCGCTCCGGAGGTTGGTGGTGATCTTATCTCAGCAGGGCTCCGCCCGAGCTCCGCAGAAACGCGATCTAGAGGTGAAACCGTGGAGATATGTGGTCGGGCTGCCGTGGCAAAGTTGTGTGAAATCAGCCCTAAAACCTCCGTATATATAGGGGGAAGAGGGGAAGCCTTGCCTTGGGGTCCAAGGACCCCCAAGGAGTTCGGCCGAGCCAAGGGGGGCAACCCTCCCCTTCCAAACCGAGTCCAACTAGGTTTGGAAGGAGGAGTCCTTCCCCCTTTTCCCACCTCCTCTTTGTTTTCTTTTCTCTTTGATTTTCTTCCTATGGCGCATAGGGCCTTCTTGGGCTGTCCTACCAGCCCACTAAGGGCTGGTGCGCCACCCCCAAGGCCTATGGGCTTCCCCGGGGTGGGTTGCCCCCCCGGTGAACACCCGGAACCCATTCGTCATTCCCGGTACATTCCCGGTAACTCCGAAAACCTTCCGGTAATCAAATGAGGTCATCCTATATATCAATCTTCGTTTCCGGACCATTCTAGAAACCCTCGTGACGTCCGTGATCTCATCCGGGACTCCGAACAACATTCGGTAACCAACCATATAACTCAAATACGCATAAAACAACGTCGAACCTTAAGTGTGCAGACCCTGCGGGTTCGAGAACTATGTAGACATAACCCGAGAGACTCCTCGGTCAATATCCAATAGCGGGACCTGGATGCCCATATTGGATCCTACATATTCTATGAAGATCTTATCGTTTGAACCTCAGTGCCAAGGATTCATATAATCCCGTATGTCATTCCCTTTGTCCTTCGGTATGTTACTTGCCCGAGATTTGATCGTCAGTATCCGCATACCTATTCCAATCTCGTTTACCGGCAAGTCTCTTTACTCTTTCCGTAATACAAGATCCCGCAACTTACACTAAGTCACATTGCTTGCAAGCCTTGTGTGTGATGTTGTATTACCGAGTGGGCCCCGAGATACCTCTCCGTCACACGGAGTGACAAATCCCAGTCTCGATCCATACTAACTCAATGAACACCTTCGGAGGTACCTGTAGAGCATCTTTATAGTCACCCAGTTACGTTGCGACATTTGATACACACAAAGTATTCCTCCGGTGTCAGTGAGTTATATGATCTCATGGTCATAGGAACAAATACTTGACACGCAGAAAATAGTAGCAACAAAATGACACGATCAAGATGCTACGTCTATTAGTTTGGGTCTAGTCCATCACGTGATTCTCCTAATGACGTGATCCAGTTACCAAGAAACAACACCTTGTTTATAATCAGAAGACACTGACTATCTTTGACCAACTGGCTCGCCAACTAGAGGCTTGCTAGGGACAGTGTTTTCTCTATGTATCCACACATGTATATAAGTCTTCATTCAATAGAATTATAGCATGGATAATAAACGATTATCTTGATACAGGAATTATAATAATAACTATATTTATTATTGCCTCTAGGGCATAATTCCAACACTATCCCGGCTAGTTGTCTATGCTATTAGTCAATGATTTTGAGTCCCACTATGATCCGAACTTTTCGGGAACCCCGGGGTACGGTTACGAGGAACTCGTGAAAACTCGCAGTTTTGTCCTATTTCGGCCAATTTTGTATGCTATTAGTCACTGATTTCGAGTCCTAATGTGATCCAAATGTTTCAGGAACCCTTGGGTCGGTTACGGGGAACTCGTCAAAACTCGCAGGCCTATTCCGGCCAGTTTTGTATGTTATTAGTCACTCATTTTGGGTCCCGTTGTGAGTCGAGCATTTCCGGAACCTCGGGGTCGAGTTACGGGGAACTCGTGGAAACTCGCAGTTCTGGCCTATTCCCGCCAGTTTTGTATCCTATTAGTCATTGATTTTTGGTCCTTCTACGATCCGAACATTTCGGGAACCTTGGGGTCCGGTTACGGAGAAGTCGTCAAAACTTGCAGTTTTGGCCTATTATGGCTAGGTTTGTGTGCTATCAGTCACTGAATTTTGGTCCTCGTGCGATCCGAACGTTTCAGGAACCCTGGGGTCCACTTACGGGCAACTCGTCAAAACTCTCAGTTTTGGTCTATTCTCGCTAGGTTTGTATGCTAATAGTCATTGATTTTGGGTCCTCATGCGGTCCGAACGTTGTGGGAACCCCGTGGTCCGGTTATGGGGAACTCGTGAAAACTCACAGTTTTGGCCTATTCTGGCTAGGTTTGTATGCTATTAGTCACTGATTTTGGGTCCACCTGCGGTCCGAACGTTTCGGGAACCTCGGGGTCCGGTTACGGAGAACTCATCAAAACTCGCAGTTTTGGCCTATTCCGACCATTTTTCTATGCTATTAGTCACTAATTTTGGGTCCCGCTGTGATCCGAATGTTTCAAGAACCCGAGGTCCGGTCACGGGGAACTCGTGAAAACTTAAAATTTTGGCCTATTCCGGCCAGTTTTGTATGCTATTAGTCACTGATTTCGGGTCCTGATGTGATCCGAATGATTCGGGAACCCCGGGGTCCGGTTACGTTGAACTCGTCAAAACTCGCAGTTTTGGCCTATTCTGGCTAGGTTTGCTATTAGTTACTTATTTTGGGTCCTCCCGCGATTCAAACATTTCGGGAACCTTGAGGTCCGGTTACAGAGAACTCGTCAAAACTCGCAGTTTTGGCCTATTCCGGCTAGTTTTCGATGCTATTAGTCACTGGTTTTGGGTCCCGTTGTGATCCGAACGTTTCGGGAACCCCAGGGTTCAGTTACGGGGAACTCATGAAAACTCGCAATTTTGGCCTATTCTGGCTAGTTTTGTATGCTATTACTCACTGATTTCGGGTCCCGATGTGATTCGATTGTTTTGGGAACCCTTGGGCCGGTTACAGGGAACTCGTCAAAACTCGCTGTTTTGGCCTATTCCGGCCAGTTTTGTATGCTACAAGTCACCGATTTTGGGTCCTGCTGTGAGCCGAGCGTTTCCAGAACCTCGGGGTCCGGTTACGGGAAACTCGTGAAAACTCGTTGTTCTGGCCTATTCGCGCGAGTTTTGAATCGTATTAGTCATTGATTATTGGTCCCGATGCGATCCGAACGTTTCGGGAACTCCCGGGTCCGGTTATGGGGAACTCGTCAATACTCCCAGTTTTGGCCTATTGTGGCGAGTTTTGTATGCTATTACTCACTCATTTTGGGTCCCGCTGCAATCCAAATGTTTCGAGAACCCCGAGGTCTGGTAACCTAGAACTCGTCAAAACTCGCAGTTTTGGTCTATTCTCGCAAGTTTTGTATGTTATTAGCCACTGATTTTGGGTCCCGCTTCGATCCGAACGTTTTGGGAACCCTGGGGTCCGGTTACGTGGAAATCGTCAAAACATGTAGTTTTGGCCCATTCCGGCCGGTTTTGTATGCTATTAGTCACTGATTTTGGGTCCCGGTGTGATCCAAAAATTTCGGGACCCCGGGGTCCGGTTATGGGGAACTCGTCAAAACTCGCTGTTTTGGCATATTCTCGCGAGTTTTGTATGCTATTACTCACTGATTTTGGGTCCCGCTCCGATCCGAACGTTTCGGGAACCCCGGGGTCCGGTTACGGGGAACTCGTCAAAACTCGTAGTTTTGGTCTATTGTAGCCAATTTTGTATGGTATTACTCACTAATTTTGGGTCCCACTGCGATCCGAACGTTCGGGAACCCCGGGGTCCGGGTACGTGGAACTCGTCAAAACTCCCAGTTTTGGCTTATTCCCGCCAGTTTTATACGCTTTTAGTCACTAATTTTGGGTCCTGCTTTGATCCGAACGTTTCGGGAACCTCGGGGTCCGGTTACGGGGAACTCGTCAAAAATCGCAGTTTTGGCATATTGTGGCTAATTTTGTATGCTATTAGTCATTGATTTTGGGTTCCGCTGCGATTCGAACGTTTGAACCCGAGGGTCTGGTTACGTGGAACCCATCAAAACTCACAGTTTTTGCCTATTCTGGATAGTTTTGTAAGCTACTACTCACTGATTTTGGATCCTGTTGCGATCCGACCGTTTCTGGAACCCAGAGGTCTAGTTGCGGGGAACTCATCAAAACTCGCAGTTTTGGCCTATTCCGTTGAGGTTTGTATGCTATTAGTCACTTATTTTGGGTCCTCCTACGATCCGAATGTTTTGGCCTATTCTGGCTAAGTTTGTATGCTATTAGTCACTGACTTTTGGTCCTCCTGCGATCCGAACGTTTCGGTATCCCTGGGGTCCACTTAGTGGGAACTCGTCAAAACTCTCAGTTTTGGCCTATCCTCGCTAGGTTTGTATGCTATTAGTCACTCTTTTTGGGTCCTCTTGCGGTGCGAACGTTTCGGGTATCCCGTGGTCCGGTTATGGAGAACTCTTCAAAACTCACAGTTTTGTCCTATTCCGGCTAGTTTTCTGTGCTATTAGTCATTATTTTTGGGTCCCGCTGTGATCCGAACGTTTTGGGAACCTCGGGGTCCGGTTACGGGGAACTCGTGAAAACTCACAGTTTTGGCCTATTCCGGCCACTTTTGTATGCTATTAGTCACTGATTTCGAGTCCCGATGTGATCCGAATGTTTGAGGAACCCTTGGGCCGGTTACAGGGAACTCGTCAAAACTCGCAGGCTTATTTAGACCAGTTTTGTATGTTATTAGTCACTGATTTTGGGTCCCGCTGTGAGCCGAGCATTTTCAGAACCTCTGGGTCTAGTTACGGGGAACTCGTCAAAACTCGCAGTTTTGGCCTATTCCGTCCAGGTTTGTATGCTATTAGTCACTTATTTTGGGTCCTTCTACGATCCGAACGTTTCGGGAACCTTGGGGTCCGGTTACGGAGAAGTCGTCAAAACTCGCAGTTTTGGCCTATTTTGGCGAGTTTCGTATGCTATTACTCACTGATTTCGGGCCCCGCTGCGATCCAAATGGTTCGGGAACCCCGGGGTCCGGTTCCGGGGAACTCGTCACAACTCGCAGTTTTGGCCTATTCTGGCTAGGTTTGTATGCTATTAGTTACTTATTTCGGGTCGTCCCGCGATCCGAACATTTTGGGAACCTTGAGTTCCGGTTACAGAGAACTCGTCAAACCTTTCAATTTTGGCCTATTCTCTCCAGTTTTCGATGCTATCAGTTACTTATTTTGGGTCCTCCCGCGATTCGAACGTTTTGGGAACCTTGAGGGCCGGTTACGAGGAACTCGTGGAAACTCGTAGTTTTGGCCTATTCCGGCTAGTTTTGTATGCTATTAGTTAGTGATTTCGGGTCCCGATGTGATCCGAATGTTTCGGGAACCCTTGGGCCGGTTACAGGGAACTCGTCAAAACACGCAGTTTTGGCCTATTCCGGCCAGTTTTGTATGCTTTTAGTCACTGATTTTGGGTCCCGCTGTGATCCGAAAATTTCCGGAACCCCGGGGTCCGGTTATGGGGAACTCGTTAAAACTTGCAGTTTTGGCCTCTTCTGGCGTGTTCTGTATGCTATTACTCACTGATTTTGGGTCCCGCTACGATCCGAATGTTTCGGGAACCCCGGGGTCTGGTTACGGGGATCTCGCCAAAACTCGTAGTTTTGGTCTATTGTAGCCAATTTTGTATGGTATTACTCACATATTTGGGTCCTGCTGCAATCCGAATGTTTCGGAACCCCAGGGTCCGATTACGTGGAGTCATCAAAACTCGCAGTTTTGGCCTCTTCTGGCCAGTTTTGTATGCTATTTGTCACTGATTTTGGGTCGTGCTGTGATCCCAACGTTTGGGGAACCTCGGGGTCCGATTACTGGGAACTCGTCAAAAATCACAGTTTTGGCCTATTGTAGCAAATTTTGTATGCTATTAGTCTTTGATTTTGAGTCCCGCTGCGATTCGAACGTTTCGGGAACCCCAGGGTGTGGTTACGTGAAACCCGTCAAAGCTCACAGTTTTGGCCTATTCCGTCCAGATTTGTATGCTATTAGTCACTTATTTTGGGTCCTCCTACGATCCGAATGTTTTGGGAACCTTGGGGTCTGGTTACGGAGAACTCGTTAAAACTCATAGTTTTGGCCTATTCTAGTATGTTTGTATGCTATTAGTCACTGATTTTGGGTCCTCCTACGATCCGAACGTTTCGGGATCCCTGGGGTCCACTTATTGGGAAGTTGTCAAAATTCTTAGTTTTGGCTTATCCTTGCTAGGTTTGTATGATATTAGTCACTCATTTTGGGTCCTCCTGCGGTGCGAACGTTCCGGGAACCCCGTGGTCCGGTTATGGAGAACTCTTCAAAACTCGCAGTTTTGTCCTATTCCGGCGAGTTTTCTATTCTATTAGTCAATGATTTTGAGTCCCGCTGTGATCCGTACGTTTCGGGAACCCCGGGGTACGGTTACGGGGAACTCGTGAAAACTCGCAGTATTGTCCTATTCCGGCCAATTTTGTATGCTATTAGTCATTGATTTCGAGTCCAAATGTGATCCAAATGTTTCACGAACCGTTGGGTCGGTTACGGGGAACTCGTCAAAACTCGCAGGCCTATTCCGGCCAGTTTTGTATGTTATTAGTCACTCATTTTGGGTCCCGTTGTGAGCCGAGCATTTCCGGAACCTCGGAGTCCAGTTACGGGGAACTCGTGGAAACTTGCAGTTCTGGCCTATTCCCGCCAGTTTTGGCCTATGGGGAACTCGTCAAAACTCACTGATTTTGGGTCCCGCTTCGATCCGAACGTTTCGGGAACCCCGGGTCCGGTGACCTGGAACTCGTCAAAACTTGCAGTTTTGGCCCATTCCGGCCGGTTTTGTATGCTATTACTCACTGATTTTGGGTCCCGCTGTGATCCGAAAATTTCGGAAACCCAGGCGTCCGGTTATGGGGAACTCGTCAAAACTCGCAGTTTTGGCCTATTCCGTCCAGGTTTGTATGCTATTAGTCATTTATTTTGGGTCCTTCTACGATCCGAACGTTTCGGGAACCTTGGGGTCCGGTTACGGAGAAGTCGTCAAAACTCGCAATTTTGGCCTATTCTGGCTAGGTTTGTGTGCTATCAATCACTGAATTTTGGTCCTCGTGCGATCCGAACGTTTCGGGAAACCTGGGTCCACTTACGGGCAACTCGTCAAAACTCTCAGTTTTGGCCTATTCTCGCTAGGTTTGTATGCTAATAGTCACTGATTTTTGGTCCTCATGCGGTCCGAACGTTTCGGGAACCCCGCGGTCCGGTTACGGAGAAATCGTGAAAACTCACAGTTTTGGCCTATTCTGGCTAGGTTTGTATGCTATTAGTCACTGATTTTGGGTCCACGTGCGGTCGAACGTTTCGGGAACCCCGGGGTCCGGTTACGGAGAACTCGTAAAAACTCGCAGTTTTGGCCTATACCGACCATTTTCTATGCTATTAGTCACTAATTTGGGTCCCGCTCTGATCCGAATGTTTCGAGAACCCGAGGTCCGGTCACGGCGAACTCGTGAAAACTTAAAATTTTGGCCTATTCCGGCCAGTTTTGTATGCTATTAGTCACTCATTTTGGGTCCAGATGTGATCCAAATGTTTCGGGAACCCCGGGGTCCAGTTACGTTGAACTCGTCAAAACTCACAGTTTTGGCCTATTCTAGCTAGGTTTGTATGCTATTAGTTACTTATTTTGGCTCCTCCCGCGATTCAAACATTTCGGGAACCTTGAGGTCCGGTTACACAGAACTCGTCAAAACTCGCAGTTTTGGCCTATTCCGGCTAGTTCTGTATGCTATTACTCAATGATTTTGGGTCCCGATGTGATCCGAAGTTTTTGGGAACCGTTGGGCCGGTTACAGGGAACTCGTCAAAACTCGCTGTTTTGGCCTATTCCGGCCAGTTCTGTATGCTATAAGTCACCGATTTTGGGTCCTGTTGTGAGCCGAGCGTTTCCGGAACCTCGGGGTCCGGTTACGGGGAACTCGTGAAAACTCGCTGTTCTGGCCTATTCCCGCGAGTTTCGAATCGTATTAGTCATTGATTATTGGTCCCGATGCGATCCGAACGTTTTGGGAACTCCCGGGTCCGGTTATGGGGAACTCGTCAATACTCGCAGTTTTGGCCTATTGTGGCGAGTTTTGTATGCTATTACTCACTCATTTTGGGTCCCGCTGCGATCCAAATGTTTCGAGAACCCCGAGGTCCGGTAACCTAGAACTCGTAAAAACTCGCAGTTTTGGTCTATTCTGGCGAGTTTTGTATGTTATTAGCCACTGTTTTGGGTCCCGCTTCGATCCGAACGTTTTGGGAACCCCGTGGTCCGGTTACGTGGAACTCGTCAAAACTTGTAGTTTTGGCCCATTCCGGCCGGTTTTGTATGCTATTAGTCACTGATTTTGGGTCCCGCTGTGATCCAAAAATTTCGGGACCCCGGGGTCCGGTTATGGGGAACTCGTCATAACTCGCAGTTTTGGCTTATTCTCGCGAGTTTTGTATGCTATTACTCACTGATTTTGGGTCCCGCTCCGATCCAAACGTTTCTGGAACCCCGGGGTCCGGTTACGGGGAACTCGTCAAAACTCGTAGTTTTGGTCTATTGTAGCCAATTTTGTATGGTATTACTCACTGATTTTGGGTCCCACTGCGATCCGAACGGTTCGGGAACCCCGGGGTCCAGTTACGTGGAACTCGTCAAAACTCCCAGTTTTGGCTTATTCCCGCCAGTTTTGTTCGCTTTTAGTCACTAATTTTGGGTCCTGCTCTGATCCGAACGTTTCGGGAACCCCGGGGTCCGGTTACGTGGAACTCGTCAAAACTCCCAGTTTTGGCTTATTCCCGCTAGTTTTGTACGCTATTAGTCATTGATTTTGGGTCCTGCTGCGATTCGAACGTTTCGGGAACTCCAGGGTCTGGTTACGTGGAACCCATCAAAACTCACTGTTTGGGCCTATTCTGGCTAGTTTTGTAAGCTACTACTCACTGATTTTGGATCCTGTTGCGATCCGACCGTTTCGGGAACCAAGAGGTCTAGTTGCGGGGAACTCATCAAAACTCGCAGTTTTGGCCTATTCCGTCCAGGTTTGTATGCTATTAGTCACTTATTTTGGGTCCTCCTACGATCCGAATGTTTTGGGAACCTTGGGGTCCCGTTACGGAGAACTCGTCAAAACTCGCAGTTTTGGCCTATTCTGGCTAAGTTTGTATGCTATTAGTCACTGATTTTTGGTCCTCCTACGATCCGATCGTTTCGGGATCCCTGGGGTCCACTTAGTGGGAACTTGTCAAAACTCTTAGTTTTGGCCTATCCTCGCTAGGTTTGTATGCTATTAGTCACTCTTTTTGGGTCCTCTTGCGGTGCGAACATTTCGGGTATCCCTTGGTCCGGTTACGGAGAACTCTTCAAAACTCGCAATTTTGTCCTATTCCGGCTAGTTTTCTGTGCTATTAGTCACTGATTTTGGGTCCCGCTGTGATCCGAACGTTTCGGGAACCTCGGGGTCCGGTTACGGGGAACTCGTGAAAACTCACAGTTTTGGCCTATTCCGGCCACTTTTGTATGCTATTAGTCACTGATTTCGAGTCCCGATGTGATCCGAATTTTGAGGAACCCTTGGCCGGTTACGGGGAACTCGTGAAAACTCGCATGCTTATTCCGGCCAGTTTTGTATGTTATTAGTCACTGATTTTGGGTCCGGTTATGGGGAACTCGTCAAAATTCACAATTTTGGCCTATTCTGGCGAGTTTTGTATGCTATTACTCACTGATTTTGGGCCCCGCTGCGATCCAAATGGTTCGGTAACCCCGGGGTCCGGTTACGGGGAACTCGTCAAAACTCGCAGTTTTGGCCTATTCTGGCTAGGTTTGTATGCTATTAGTTACTTATTTCGGGTCCTCCCGCGATCCGAACATTTTGGGAACCTTGAGTTCCGGTTACAGAGAACTCGTCAAACCTTTCAATTTTGGCCTATTCTGTCCAGTTTTCGATGCTATTAGTTACTTATTTTGGGTCCTCCCGCGATCCGAACGTTTTGGGAACCTTGAGGGCCGGTTACGGGGAACTCGTGAAAACTCGCAGTTTTGGCCTATTCCGGCTAGTTTTGTATGCTATTAGTTAGTGATTTCGGGTCCCGATGTGATCCGAATGTTTCGGGAACCCTTGGGCCGGTTACAGGGAACTCGTCAAAACACGCAGTTTTGGCCTATTTCGGCCAGTTTTGTATGCTTTTAGTCACTGATTTTGGGTCCCGCTGTGAGCCGAGCGTTTTCGGAACCTCGGGGTCCGGTTATGGGAACTCGTGAAAACTTGCAGTTTTGGCCTATTCCCCCAGTTTTGTATCGTATTAGTCATTGATTATTGGTCCCGATGCGATCCGAACGTTTCGGGAACCCCGGCCTCCGGTTACGGGGAACACGTCAAAACTCGCAGTTTTGGCCTATTGTGGCGACTTTTGTATGCTATTACTCTCTTATTTTGGGTCCCGCTGCGTTCCAAATGTTTCGGGAACCCCGAGGTCCGGTAACCTGGAACTCGTCAAAACTCGCAGCTTTGGTCTATTCTGGCGAGTTTTGTATGCTATTAGTCACTGATTTTGGGTCCCGCTATGATCCGAAAATTTCGGGAACCCCGGGGTCCGGTTATGGGGAACTCGTCAAAACTCGCAATTTTGGCCTGTTCTGGCGTGTTCTGTATGCTATTACTCACTGATTTTGGGTCTCGCTACGATCAGAACGTTTCGGGAACCCCGGGGTCCGGTTACGGGGATCTCGCCAAAACTCGTAGTTTTGTTCTATTGTACCCAATTTTGTATGGTATTACTCACAGATTTTGGGTCCTGCTGCAATCCGAACGTTTCGGAACCCCGGGGTCCGGTTACGTGGAAGTCGTCAAAACTCGCAGTTTTGGCCTCTTCTGGCCAGTTTTGTATGCTATTAGTCACTGATTTTGGGTCGTGCTGTGATCCGAACGTTTGGGGAACCTCGGGTCCGATTACTGGGAACTCATCAAAAATCACAGTTTTGGCCTATTGTGGCAAATTTTGTATGCTATTAGTCTTTGATTTTGAGTCCCGCTGCGATTCGAATGTTTCGGGAACCCCAGGGTGTGGTTACGTGAAACACGTCAAAACTCACAGTTTTGGCCTATTCCGTCCAGGTTTGTATGCTACTAGTCACTTATTTTGGGTCCTCCTACGATCCGAATGTTTAGGGAACCTTGGGGTCTGGTTACGGAGAACTCGTTAAAACTCATAGTTTTGGCCTATTCTAGCTAAGTTTGTATGCTATTAGTCACTGATTTTGGGTCCTCCTACGATCCGAACGTTTCGGGATCCCTGGGGTCCACTTACAGGGAACTTGTCAAAATTCTCAGTTTTGGCTTATCCTTGCTAGGTTTGTATGCTATTAGTCACTCATTTTGGGTCCTCCTACGGTGCGAAATTTCCGGGAACCCCGTGGTCCGGTTATGGAGAACTCTTCGATACTCGCGGTTTTGTCCTATTCCGGCTAGTTTTCTATGCTATTAGTCAATGATTTTGAGTCCCACTGTGATCCGAACGTTTCGGGAACCCCCGGGTACGGTTACGGGGAACTCGTGAAAACTCGCAGTTTTGTCCTATTCTGGCCAATTTTGTATGCTATTAGTCACTGATTTCGAGTCCAAATGTGATCCAAATGTTTCATGAACCCTTGGGTCGTTTACGGGGAACTCGTAAAAACTCGCACGCCTATTCCGGCCAGTTTTGTATGTTATTAGTCACTAATTTTGGGTCCCATTGTGAGCCGAGCATTTCCGGAACCTCGGGGTCCAGTTACGGGGAACTCGTGGAAACTCACAGTTCTGTCCTATTCCCGCCAGTTTTGGCCTATGGGGAACTCGTCAGAACTCACTGATTTTGGGTCCCGCTTCGATCCGAACGTTTCGGGAACCCCAGGGTCCGGTTCGTGGAACTCGTCAAAACTTCAGTTTTGGCCCATTCCGGCCGGTTTTGTATGCTATTACTCACTGATTTTGGGTCCCGCTGTGATCCGAAAATTTCGGGAACCCCGGCGTCTGGTTATGGGGAACTCGTCAAAACTCGCAGTTTTGGCATATTCTCGCGAGTTTTGTATGCTATTACTCACTGATTTTGGGTCCCGGTCCGATCCGACCGTTTCGGGAACCCCGGGGTCCTGTTACGGGGAACTCGTCAACCCTCGTAGTTTTGGTCTATTGTAGCCAATTTTGTATGGTATTACTCACTGATTTTGGGTCCCACCGCGATCCGAACGTTTCGGTTACCCCAGGGTCCGGTTACGTGGAACTCGTCAAAACTCGCAGTTTTGGTCTGTTGTGGCCAATTTTGTATGCTATTACTCACTGATTTTGGGTCCCGCTGCGACCCGAATGTTTCAGGAACCCTGGGGTCCGGTTACGTGGAACTCGTCAAAACTCGCAGTTTTGGCGTATTGTGGCCTGTTTTTTATGCTATTAGTCACTGATTTTGGGTCCTGTTGTGATCTGAACGTTTCTTGAACCTCGGGGTCCGGTTACAGGGAACTCGTCAAAAATCGTTGTTTTGGCCTATTGTGGCCAGTTTTGTATGTTATTAGTCATTGATTTTGGGTCCCGCTGTGATCCGAACGTTTCGGGAACCCTAGGGTCTGGTTACGTGGAACCCGTCAAAACTCACAGTTTTGGCCTATTCTGGCTAGTTTTGTATGTTACTACTCACTGATTTTGGATCCCGCTGCGATCCGAACGTTTAGGGAACCCCGGGGTCCGGTTACAGGGAACTCGTCAAAACTCGTAGTTTTGGTCTGTTGTGGCCAATTTTGTATGCTATTACTCACTGATTTTGGGCCCCGCTGCGACCCGAACGTTTCACGAACCCCGGGGTCCGGTTACGTGGAACTTGTCAAAACTCGCAATTTTGGCCTATTGTGGCTAGTTTTGTATGCTATTAGTCACTAATTTTGGGTCCTGTTGTGATCCTAACGTTTTTGGAACCTCAGGGTCCGGTTACGGGGAACTCGTCAAAAATCATTGTTTTGGCCTACTGTGGCCAGTTTTGTATGCTATTAGTCATTGATTTTGTGTCCCGCTGTGATCCGAACGTTTCGGGAACCCTAGGGTTTGGTTAGATGGAACCCGTCAAAACTCACAGTTTTGGCCTATTCTGGCTAGTTTTGTATGTTGCTACTCACTGATTTTGAATCCCGCTGTCATCCGAAAGTTTCGGGAACCCCGAGGTCTAGTTGCGGGGAACTCGTGAAAACTTGCAGTTTTGATCTATTCCGGTCAGGTTTGTAGGCTATTAGTCACTAATTTTGGGTCCTCCTACGTTCCGAACGTTTCGGGATACTTGGGGTCCGGTTACGGAGAACTCGTCAAAACTCGCAGTTTTGACCTATTCTAGCTAGGTTTGTGTGCTATTTCTCATTGATTTTGGGTCCTCCTACGATCCGAACGTTTCGGGATCCCTGGGGTCCACTTACGGGGAACTCGTCAAAACTCTCAGTTTTGGCCTATCCTCGCTAGGTTTGTATGCTATTAGTTACTTATTTTGGGTCCTCCCGCGATTCAAACATTTCGGGAACCTTGAGGTCCGGTTACACAGAGCTCGTCAAAACTCGCAGTTTTGGCCTATTCCGGCTAGTTTTCGATGCTATTAGTCACTTATTTTGGGTCCTGGTTTGATCCGAACGTTTCGGGAACCCCGGGGTTCAGTTACGCGGAACTCGTGAAAACTCGCAATTTTGGCCTATTCTGGCTAGTTTTTTATGCTATTAGTCACTGATTTCGGGTCCCGATGTGATCCGAATGTTTTGGGAACGCTTGTATGCTATTACTCAGTCATTTTGGGTCCCGCTGCGATCAAAATGTTTCAGGAACCCCGAGGTCCGGTAACCTGGAACTCGTCAAAACTCGCAGTTCTGGTCTATTTTTGCGAGTTTTGTATGCTATTAGCCACTGATTTTGGGTCCCGCTTCGATCCGAACGTTTCGGGAACCCCGAGGTCCGGTTATGGGGAACTCGTCAAAACTCGTAGTTTTGGTCTATTGCCGCCAATTTTATATGGTATTACTCACTGATTTTGGGTCCTGTTGTGATCCAAACATTTTGGGAACCTCGGGGTCGGAATGATTCTGGCCAGTTTTGTATGCTATTACTCAGTAATTTTGGGCCCTCCTACGTTCCAAACGTTTCGGGAACCTTGGGGTTCCGTAACGGAGAACTCGTCAAAACTCACAGTTTTAGCCTATTTTGGCTAGGTTTGTATGCTATTAGTCACTGATTTTGGGTCCTCCTGCGATCCGAATGTTTCGCGATTCCTGGGGTCCACTTACGGGGAACTCGTCAAAACTCTCAGTTTTGGCCTATCCTCGCTAAGTTTGTATGCTATTAGTCACTCATTTTGGGTCCTCCTGCGGTCCGGACGTTTCAGAAACCCCGGGGTCCGATTACGAAGAACTCATCAAAACTCGCAGTTTTGTCCTATTCCAGCCAGCTTTCTATGCTGTTAGTCACTGATTTTCGGTCCCGCTGTGATCCGAATGTTTCGGGAACCCGGGGTCCGGTTACGGGGAACTCATGAAAACTCGCAATTTTGGCCT